>NW_025726040.1:0-178138 GCF_021461395.2 Schistocerca americana
GCCATCTTGTCGTCCACACAGCCCGTGTGGCCCAACACACACACACACATTTTGCACGGTCGCAGTCGCCTTCCAAACCGACAACGGCAGCAATAATGACCATTGTTAAAGGGAGGCGTGTCGACACACCGCCCTCCACTCCCGCGCGCAACGGCCGTCGACACGAACGAAACAGCTGATCCGGCCGCCTATGCCCACACGCCTTGCCTCGGAAACCCCAACGCCGCCGCAAACAAACACACAGAGCCAAACCACGCAAGCAAATAATCACCGCCTCTCGCACAACAACACACAGCCCGCCATCTCCGTCGCGATCGATACAAAGACACACAAACGAAGCAGCTCCACACACAGCCAGCCACATGACACGTTTCCTTTCCTTCTCCCCTCCCAGTCACATCACGTCGCTCAAACGGAAAGAAAGAAACAAAGACAGAGAGAAACAAACAAACAAACAACACAGCGCACACACGCAGCAACAACACAGACTCTTTCGCACTTTTCAACTTCCGAACAGTGTGGTGGCCCTGAAAAGGGCCGTTTTCTAGTCTCTCCCACCCACAAGCACGGGCCGCGGGAAGGCCAGCGCCCGCTGCGACGCAGCCTAACCGCCGAAACCGTACAGGGTGCGCCCCTGCCTCTTCAGGGCGTACACCACGTCCATGGCCGTCACAGTCTTGCGCTTGGCGTGCTCAGTGTACGTCACCGCGTCGCGGATCACGTTCTCCAGGAACACCTTCAGCACCCCGCGGGTCTCCTCGTAGATCAGACCAGAGATGCGCTTCACGCCGCCCCTGCGAGCCAGGCGGCGGATGGCGGGCTTCGTGATGCCCTGGATGTTGTCGCGCAACACCTTGCGGTGCCGCTTGGCGCCACCCTTGCCGAGCCCCTTTCCTCCCTTGCCGCGGCCTGTCATCCTTCCTTCCTCGGGCAAAGCAAAACGTGCACAAACAGCAGCTGCAGCGGCTGGCGAGTCGGCTACGGTCTGCGCCCAGCGCGCCCGCCGCCCCCCTATATAGACTCTGGCCCGCCCTCCCCCCACCACGCGCAACCGAGGGCATATAAGCGCAGCACGGAGGCGCGCGGGCCCGTTGTCAAGGCAGCACCGGACGCCGCGCCGCACCTAACCTCCACGCACGCCGCTCCGCTACCGCTACCGCTACCGCTATGGCCCGCACAAAGCAAACGGCCCGCAAGTCCACCGGCGGAAAGGCGCCGCGCAAACAGCTCGCCACCAAGGCGGCGAGGAAGAGCGCGCCCGCCACCGGAGGCGTCAAGAAGCCCCACCGCTACAGGCCGGGCACCGTCGCCCTGCGAGAAATCAGGCGCTACCAGAAGAGCACAGAGCTGCTCATCCGCAAGCTGCCATTCCAGCGCCTAGTGCGCGAGATCGCCCAGGACTTCAAGACCGACCTGCGCTTCCAGAGCTCCGCAGTCATGGCCCTGCAGGAGGCCAGCGAGGCCTACCTCGTCGGCCTCTTCGAAGACACCAACCTGTGCGCAATCCACGCCAAGCGCGTCACCATCATGCCCAAGGACATCCAGCTCGCGCGCCGCATCCGCGGCGAGCGCGCCTAAACCGCGCCGCGGCACCGCACCGCACAAACAAAAACGGCCCTTTTCAGGGCCACTAACATCTCTCCGTCGCGAGCAAACTTTGTCGGTCGCCTGCCTCTCGCCCCGCAACCCAAAAACAAACACCGCCACTTCCCGTCCGTCCGCCACACCCGCTCACTCTGCCTGCCTGCTAGCAGCGCGCAACAATCACACATCATCCCTCCCCGGCGCTCCAAGCGCACAATACCCAACGGCCGACGTCACACCGCACGGGTGGCTGGCCGGCCGCCGCTTTCGTTTCGAAAACAAAAAAAAACCCGCACTCCACTCCGACGGCCAACGGCCAGGCAGGCGCGCTCGCTCGCTCTACACGCCACCGACTCCTTCCACATCTCTCAACGTGCCCCCCGTTGCAAAAACATAACACACACAAAGGAACAAAACAAAGACCAGACACGACTCGACAAGACAGACATCCGAGAAGAACGAACGCAGGCAAGCCAACCAACGTATTCAAACAAAACAACGTGACAGAAAACCAACCGTCGGCCGCCGCCACAAACACGGCGACAATCAACCACGACAACAACAACACCGCTTACCGCTACCGCCGCCCACACCCGCCACCGACCCCCGCAATCCAACCACCACGGCACGCAAACAGCATCCCCACGGGCATACAGACAGACACCCACACCAAACGCAACACGACAATCAAAACCTTCCCCGACGTGCTTTGATGGCCCTGAGAAGGGCCGTTTTGGGCCGCGCGTCTCTTGCGCGCCACTAGACGACGACGGGGGGTGGGGACGACGGAGTCAAGCGCCAAACCCTTCCTTTCCCATCTCTTTCTCCTCTACTCTACTTCTTCTTCTTGGGCGAAGCCTTCGCCTTAGACGGCGTCGTCGCCTTCTTCGGGCGCGGCGCCTTCGGCTTCTTCGTCGGAACCTTGGCGGCCTTCTTCGCCTTCGACGGCGACTTGGCCTTGGCCGGCTTGGCCGCAGCCGCCTTCTTCGCACCCGCGGGAGCGGCCGACGCCGCAGACGCCTTCTTGGCGGCGCCCGCCTTCCGACCGGTCGCCGCCTTCACGCCACCAGCCTTCTTTGCGCCGGCCGCACGGGCGCCCTTCTTCTCCTTGCTGGCCGGAGCGGCGCGCTTCTTCTTGGCACCGCCAGCACGAGCCTTGCCGCCCTCGGCCGCCCCCCCCGCCGCCGGCGCCGGCAAGCTTGAACGAGCCGGACGCGCCCTTCCCCTTCGTCTGCACCAGCTCGCCCGCCACGACGGCCGACTTGAGGTACTTCTTGATAAACGGCGCCAGCTTCTCCGCGTCCAGCTTGTAGTGCGCGGCTATGTACTTCTTGATCGCCTGCAGCGACGACCCGCCGCGCTCCTTCAGACTCTTGATGGCGGCCGTCACCATCTCAGAGGTGCGCGGGTGCGCAGGCTTGGCGCGCGGCTTCTTCGCAGACGACGCAGACTTGGCCTTCTTCGTAGTGCCGGTGGCGGCGGGTGCCGCAGCAGTCTCGTTCGTAGCCGCCTGATCTGCCATTTCGACGACGCGCGTAACACACAGCGAGAGCGAGCGGGACGGCAGGCACGCAAGCACAGCACAGCAGCAGAGCAGAGAATCACAGGCCCAGCCAGTGTCGCGGGCGGGCGCGGACGGCCGAGAGAGCGGCCGCCACTCTGCGCGCCGCCGCGCCGCGCCTCCCGCGCTTGCTACCGCCCAACGTCCGACAGCCTGTGCGGAGCAGCCCCAAACCTGCGCCACAACCGCCCGCGCCTTTCAAACCACCGAGGATGGGGCTACACACAGCCACACCACAGTCGCCAACCAGTCGCCACGGCAGCGCCGCAAACCACGGCCAAACTGCAGCTACCGCGCGCTACAGCCTGGGTCGGCCCGCCGAGAATCGCCGCCCCCGCCCAAATGCCGCCCCCACAGCCCCAGCCGACGACCCGCCACAATGGCCAAACCTTCGGCAAAACTCCCACACCGTCGCCGCGGCAGCCCGGCCAGCGCGGCCGGCGCCACAGCCACACAAGCCGAGGCGTGCGGCGATGACGGCCGTGCAAACGCGCCTCCGCCGCCCCATCGCCTTCCGTCGCCCTCCCGCCGTTTCCCGATCGGCCCGCAGCCGTCGGGCCACATCGCGCGCCGTCCTCCTCCTCTCGCCCGCCAACATTCACAGCCGTTTCTCAACAATTGCCCGCCGCAAACGGACGCCGCCTGCGCAACAGGCGCCGCCGCCCCTCGCCGCTTCCGACCCAACCCCTCGACCGAGGCAAACCGCAATCCGAATCTACAGACCAACCCAATCTGCCGTCAAGCACACACGCCAGCCGACCTTACACGTTACGCGTTACACATTACGTTTACACGTCTAGGTTAGGTTAGGTTAGGTGGGCGTGGGTTAGGTTAAGGGGACTTGGGTTAGGTTAAGCGTCAAACTTAGGTTAAGCATTCAAACACGTCAGGCGTCAGAGGCTAGGTTAGGTTAGGTTACACGTTAGGTTAAGGGGTCAGTGCTAGGTTAAGAAGCGTCAAACGTAGGTTAAAAAAGCGTTCAAACGTGAGGCGTGAGCCGGACAGCTTACCGTACGTAGACGTTAGGGGCTCACAGGCTGAGCTCACCTCGCCACACCACAGGTTAGGTTCGGTTCGGTTCGCTCGGCTCAGCGTAAAGCGCCGAGGTCAGGGTTACGTTCGTTCACCTTCGGGCGCCACACTTTCGGTTGAAAGGTCGCGACGGGACGACGTCGGCAGGCACGCCGCAAACGAACAAAAAACGTACAGACGACGTCGAAAACCGCCGACAGACGGGGGAGCAGCACGACCACGACCAGATACCGAGCGCGAACGAGACACACGCGAACCACCCCCACCGGCCAAACGGCACCACACAACAACCCAGAGCACCACGTGTCGACACCAGAAGCAACCCGCCGCTCACGCGACATGGCTGGCACCGAAGGGCAACCGCCCGCAACTGCGCTTTCCGCGCCGGCCCGGATGCACGTCGTGCTACAACAACACCACTACCGTACACAGCCGCTGTTCACAACACCACTATCAATGGCGCGCCCGCGGCTCGCCGCCGTCGCAGTCGCAGCCGCAGCCCCAACGCCAGCACTTTTGCACCACCATTCACACGCACCGCAACACAGCTCGCCGACACAGCCGAACAAAACAAACACCACACAACAACAGCAACAACGCCGCCGCCTCTACTTGTGCCGGCGACCCACCCCGCCGATGGCGCACCTTTCGCCAGCCGGCAATCGACACACACGCACCCACCCCCCGGGGCCCAGTGCAAAAAAAAAACCACACAAAAACAAAACAAAAACAAAACAACACAAACGACACGGGAAGCGCACACCGCCACTTCGCGCGCACGCCACCAACCAGTCGTCGTCTCAAAATAACAAACACAAACAAAATAAACTAACAACTAGGGCAACACAAAACAAAAACGCCTCGCACGAACCGCCCACAAAAAGGACAAGCACACGCACAGCCTCTGCTGACGACCACGACGCAGCGGCACGCTGCTCCTGTCCCGCGCCCCGCGCCCCACTCGATTCACAACTCACGCGACACCGTCAACGACGGGCTCGCTTCCCGCAACCTACCACCTTTCCGCCACGACGCACAGCCCCAGCCCCAGCCCCACCCGACGACTGCACTTTCACCACCGCCTCCCCCTTCCCCCCCAAAACACACACACACACACACACACACACACACACACACACAGCCAGCCAAAAACGCACTCGCGACCCACACATGCACGTGCATCGGCACACGCCAACCAGTCAACGTCGACAACCACACGCAAGGCTCGAAACGAAAACGAAACCGGCGTCCTTCCACGTTGCCATCAAGCTACGCGACACAAGACACAAGGAACCAACACAACAGCCGGCCCCACTAATTCCCACTCTCACGCCGCAAAAAGCACACCGAAACCGCCAAACACGCACGCACATTCCCCTTCGCACTGACACCACCGACCGGCTCGCTACCACACACCTCTCGGCAGCCGTTTCACGCCAATTCGCCACACCGCCCACACAGTCGACAAGCGCCCGCCCTGTACGGCACACGCAACGACGCAGCGCAGCAAAGGGCGCCCGCAACACATACCTCTCCGCCGCCCGACGCGCCAACCGCCACACCACACCGCCGGCCACTCGCAAATTGTGCACTGCCACCAGCCACACGTCCAACACGCCGCGCCGCCTCCGGCCACCCGCC
Organism: Schistocerca americana; assembly: GCF_021461395.2. NCBI lineage: Eukaryota > Metazoa > Arthropoda > Insecta > Orthoptera > Acrididae > Schistocerca > Schistocerca americana. The sequence continues at coordinate 5,819 of NW_025726040.1, forward strand.
AGGGGGCGCTCACGTCCGCGACAACAGCGCGGCCCGCCGGGCCGGGCCGAACCGAACCGAGCCGCCGCTGCTCTGCACTCGGCACGGCCACACCCTGCTGCAGACCGGGCTCGTCCCTCTGTACGCGTCTGCCTGCGCATCAACACAACACGACCTTTTTTGTTTTTTCTTCTCTCTACCGCCATCCCTTCTTCTCGCGTTTTACTCGTTGTTGCAGCAGCGGCGCACACCTACACATCCACAGCCCCAGCCGAGCCGGCCTCACCTCAGGGCCCGCCGCCAGCGTCTCCTCCTCGGGCACAGGTGCGGTGCTGTGGCCGCCCATCCAACCGCATTGCTGGCCGTCCAGCCACCAGGCGTTCCCACTGCCGCGAGCCACGCCGCGCACCGACCCTGCTGCAGAACACGAAGCATAGCCAGAGACCGACCGATACACAAAGCAAGCCGTCGCCTCGCCTCTTGTCCTTCCTGCCTTCCTTCCGCCCCCGCCCTTCTCACACCACCGCCTCTCCACTTTCGCCCCCCCCTCCTTTTTTTTTTTTTTTTTTTTGTTTTCTTCTTTCTTTCTTTCTTTCTTTCTTTCTTTCTTTCTTTCTTTCTTTCTTTGGCCCTCTCTCCTTCCCGCCATGGCGGTTACGGCACCGCCTGCAGCGGCAGATTTTTTGCGCCCACACGCCTACTCCTACCACCATTAAACCTTGCCCTGCCCTGCCCTGCCCTGCCCTGCCCATCAACGTCGCAGTCGAACCGACGCTTGCCAACACACTGCCCACGTTCCTTTCTCTTTTCGGCCTACGCCCATTACGCGCCGCCGCCACAGCACCTTCCCTTCCCACAACACACCGACGTCATCACACGCACCCAAAACAGGGGCCACGACCGTGTTCCTCGCCCACTCCCATCCCGCACGGTACGCACATTCCCAACTACTACCGCGCACCCTCCCTTTCCAATCTGTGTGTCTCTGTGTCTGTGTCCTGTCCGCGCGTGACGCCTCTCAACATCCGCCGTCCCCCGTCCCGTTTTCGCCCCCATGCCGTCGTCGCGCCGCCTCCGCCCCTGTCCGCCCCGCACCACACCATACACCGCTGCTTGTCCCGGCCGTTGCCACCAAAGGCGCCGACCGCAAACGCGCCACGCCGCAGCCCCCGTGCGTCTCGCGCTCGCTTGCATCTCCGTGCCGACGCTGCCTCTCTTCCCGCTCGCACTCGACCTCGACAACACAGTCTTTGGCTCCGCCACTGCGTGTTCCGGTGGTACGCACGCTGCAACACGTATGTATTCATTACCAGAGCGATGGCGAGGCATGACAGCATCTCTGTCTGACCAGAGAGTTCTTTATCGCTGCTAGTCGGCGCTTGGACCGCGCCAGACGACAGTAGTGGCACGCACCGGGTCGCCAGGAACAGTTGTTATATATATATATTGTAGCGCGAGTCGGGAGAGGTAGTAGTCGGTCGACAGTAGTAGCGGGTGGACGGTTGTACTGAGCGGGCGTCGGCGGCGTGCTCTGCTCGTCTCGCGACTCTGGTCACGGTTCGGGACGATGTATAGTCTATTGTGTTATAATCAAACGGTGGTGTGACGCTGCATTGCGCAAATCTGATAACGTATGTTCATTGTACTTATTTTGTTCAACAACAAAAGCCCCACTATTACTTTTTTTCTAAAGTAACTTTTGTCTCTTAACGAAAAACATTCACTTTTTAAAGACTACTTCCTATGGCATTTCCCTCCAAGGAGTGCAATTAATTACCAGCCAGCACTCATTCATTGCACACAGCTGTGTAAGGGGTATCTACAATTGAGGAGCGGATATAAATGCAATTTTTTGTTTTTTTTTTTTTTTGTGTGTGTGTTGTAACCTCCCAGCAAAATTTAAAATAATGGACAATGTTATTTACGGATGCTAATGGACATTGCGCTAATTGTAACCTCGCCCACAATGAGAGGTATTGAAAATGGCAACACAAATGTGAAATTCGCAATCTGACTCAAATATAAAGTCTTCACACAACATTTAAAAAAGTCCGTTCAGTGACAAGAAACTTCAATTAAACCGAAATATCGGTCTTTGGCCCTGTGCAAAACAATCAGAATTAAAGTCTTACCTCCGAATAAATGGATGTCACATTTCTGCTCTGGTTGTTGCGCAGCGCTTGGAGGAACTGCATTGCAAATAATAATATTCTCTTTTTTTGTGATTTTAGTGACATTTTTCTTCAAAGAAGTGGAATGAAATGTGAAGTGCAACGAACTCTTTAGTTCAATAAACAATTAAATGTTTGAAAAATGCTTTTGAAATAAAAATTATTATTGGGGAACTTGTTGGAGAATAATTACAATAAATACAATTTTTCATTATCTAATGATTATATTAATTAACAGTATACCTTATTCACCATCTTGACCAGTGTTGCCGACCGCCTACATCACACAACCGCACTCGGCTGCTACTACTGACCGACCGCTCTGCATGACGACTATTGGCGTACTGCACGCGACGACTACTGACAGAGTACAGCCCTCAACTACACAGAGCTACGGACTCGCAACGACTACTGACTGACTGACTGACTGACTGACTGAGAACCGCTCGCAACACTCGCGCAGTCCAGCGCAAACTCTCTGGTCACAGATGCTACAATGTCTCGCCATCGCTACTATGTTACATACGTGTTTCAGTGTCTTTTTCATTGGGGTAACGATCTTTGGCTCTTTTTATTCTGAATACAGGGCCAAAGGTCAACGCTGCTGCCCTTATACAATTTATCAGGTTTCATTATGTCTGTTGCAATGTTACATACGGTTCACTCTTTCATTAATATTATCGTTGGGTTTGTTTTGTAGGGACGTTAACATTCTGGCACATTTTTATTATCATCGGACTCTCTGCTATTTGTGCAGGGAGGTTATACCTGGGTCCATTTCCATTTCCATTTACATTTTAATATTGATAGACTTTTTGTTTTCTTGTTGTTTTTCCTTCTTTTTTTTTTGTTGTTTTTTTTTTGTTTTGTTTTTCCCGCTCTCACCACCACCGCCGCATCACGCCTTCCGTTTTCTTGGTTTCTTTTCTGTTCTTCAACTGCTTCAACATCACCGCGCCCCATTTCCACACCACAGCCATCAGCCTCCAAGACGGGCGGGCGCAGTGTGCCATTTCCGGCGCACAAGCACACCCGTACGGTACTCTCCTCGCCCCCACGCCACCAACAACACAGCGACCACGCGGCTTTCAGGCACGGCACGGCACCGGCGAAATGCGCCGCCCCCGCCCCTCCGCGCATCCGTCCGTCTCGCCACGTTCACTGACAGCCGCGTCTGCGGCTACACCACGACAACCACAACACAACACCGCTCCCCTCCCTGGCAACTCACATTGTTTTTCTCCTCCTCTTTTGCACAAACCACAACGCCGAGCACAGGCGCAAGCCACCCACACCGCGCCCCTCCCCGTCCCGTCTTTGGCCGCCGCTCCTCGTTTCCTCGTTTGCCCCCTCCCATCTCCCGAAATGCCATGCCAGCAGCGTTACGCATGCCCCTCCCCTGTCCACACAACACTACCGCCTAACGAACAGCCTTCCGGGCCACATGCAGGGCACGCCCACCTCCAAACACTGCCAATTCACGGACGCACGCACACACACACACACACACACACACACACACACACACGCACGCACACACACTCACTTTCTCGACACCTTTCTGTACGGAGGGTGCGTCATCTCGACCGTGACAGAGTGACGGCAACTATCGACGATCCATTTCCCCCCACTGGTAAAACATGTCCACTAACACCTACATACATCATTCAAGTACACAGACAATAGCATACACACAATGGGAGGGCACACGAACATGGACGGCACGGCACTGTCATACACTCTTCCTCAGAACCATATCAACAAACGTTACGTACATCCGGGAAAGCGAAAGCGAAAGCAAAAGCAAAGGGCAAAGCCCAATGCAGCCGTCAAAGGTAACGTTCACCACGGCAGACACTTGCAGCCGCGCCGCCGTTAAACGCATTTCAGTGCGGCTCCAATACGCCTCCGACACGGGAACGTTCCGTTGCTCTACGAATGCGTTTCTCCCCTTTTTCCCTTCCTCTCTCTTTTGCCCCCCCTCCTTGCACTCTTGCCTCATTCCTCACGTTCTGCCCAGACATTCGACCGATCAAAGTCAACCTTTCGTTACCGTTCTCAGCGCGACGGTGTACAACAGTATGACGGGTGTGCCCACGACTTCGGTTCAGTTGCGTGACGCCGGTCTATCGCGCCGATCGACAGTTACTCAGGGGGCGACGGATCGGACCACGTCACCGACACACAAAACACTTTCAAACAAACAAATACATACCGGATGGACACAGACAAACACGTGTACAGACATTCGCCAAACAAACGACCGCCGCCGCCGCCGCCGTCGTCGCGCTTACTGTACTGCACTGGACACGCGTGCATCTTGAATGACGACATCGGTGTGCGTGCGTCGTACGCAATCAGTCAGACACGGCTATCAAACATCAGAGTCGAATGGTACATCATCGTGCGTGTCGCCGTACACGTACAGTACAATACAACAACAATGCGTCTTAATGGCACGTTCATTTCAACGTCACTCACACACCTCCACGCTGCAGTTACGTCGCACCATTGTCGAACTCGGCGTACAGCAAAGGGAATAGTGGGCGGCAAAAAAAAAAAAAAAACCAAACAAAAACATTTCACATTTCACCCTCGCCATGTATGATGTGCAAAAAAAAAAACAAACCCGCAAACGGCCGTCGTTACGGTGACACAAAAGTCGCCGATCGCACTGTCCCCCCTCGCAGACGGGTAACACACACACACACACACACACACACACACCAACAACACCAATGGGTCAAAAACCACGCCAACGAGGCGTGCCACCATTCCACGCCACGGCGACCAACCTCGTGGCCGTACCCCGCGCAACACGCTTTGACGCGCCCCCCCCACCCACAAAAAAAAAAGGAAACACATACATCACAGCCGTCCACACAAACAACAACAACAACAATTCCGCCCTTCCCGCAAAAGGCACGTTGGTGGCCCTGAAAAGGGCCGTTTTGCCGCTCTCGCAACGGAGGAGCCTTCTCCATCCTTCCTTCCTTCCTTCCATTCCAGAGCCACCTCCTTACTTGGAGCTCGTGTACTTGGTCACCGCCTTCGTGCCCTCGCTCACGGCGTGCTTGGCCAGCTCGCCAGGCAGCAACAGCCGCACAGCGGTCTGGATCTCGCGGGACGTGATGGTCGAGCGCTTGTTGTAGTGCGCCAGGCGAGAAGCCTCGGCCGCAATGCGCTCGAAAATGTCGTTCACGAAGCTGTTCATGATGCTCATCGCCTTCGACGAGATGCCCGTGTCAGGGTGCACCTGCTTCAGCACCTTGTAGATGTAGATGGCATAGCTCTCCTTCCTCTTGCGCTTCTTCTTCTTGTCGCCCTTCGAAATGTTCTTCTGCGCCTTGCCAGCCTTCTTGGCGGCCTTCCCGCTAGTCTTGGGCGGCATCTCGAACCAACGTACGGCAGCAGCAACACCAGTAGCAAGCGCTCCGCTCTAGTCAGCGTCTCCCCACACAGTGGCACCCGCCGCCAGCCGCCGCCGCACCTTTACCAGCTCGCCCTGTTGCGGCCGCCGACCAATGGGGCGCGCGCGCAACCGGCCGCCGCACCCGAGCCCATAAAGCACCCCCACCCCGGCTGCGCCGGCACGCACTCCGCTGCTCGACTCGCTGCCGCTCGCACCGGTCGTTTTCGTTGCCGTTTCGTGTGCACCGTCGCTAGCCCATCGCCATGTCCGGACGCGGAAAGGGAGGCAAAGTCAAGGGCAAGTCAAAGTCCCGCTCAAGCAGGGCTGGGCTCCAGTTCCCGGTCGGCAGAATCCACCGCCTCCTGCGCAAGGGAAACTACGCAGAGCGCGTCGGCGCCGGGGCGCCCGTCTACCTCGCCGCCGTCATGGAGTACCTCGCGGCTGAGGTGCTCGAGCTGGCCGGAAACGCGGCCCGCGACAACAAGAAGACGCGCATCATCCCGCGCCACCTGCAGCTTGCCATCCGCAACGACGAGGAGCTCAACAAGCTCCTGTCGGGCGTCACCATCGCACAGGGTGGTGTCCTGCCCAACATCCAGGCCGTCCTGCTGCCAAAGAAGACCGAGAAGAAGGCCTAAAGGAGGCCAGGCAATCGCAGCGCCGCGTGCTCCCCTGCACGCAACGCGCTTTGCCGGCTCGGCCCACAACAATCGGCCCTTTTCAGGGCCACCACACAAACCTACGTCCAAAGCAAAATTTCAGTCGTCCTCGCCGCACCTTGTTTTGTTTTTTAACTTTGCACTGTCACAGCACAGCCGCCGCCGGCGCACGTCCGCCATCTTGTCGTCCACACAGCCCGTGTGGCCCAACACACACACACACATTTTGCACGGTCGCAGTCGCCTTCCAAACCGACAACGGCAGCAATAATGACCATTGTTAAAGGGAGGCGTGTCGACACACCGCCCTCCACTCCCGCGCGCAACGGCCGTCGACACGAACGAAACAGCTGATCCGGCCGCCTATGCCCACACGCCTTGCCTCGGAAACCCCAACGCCGCCGCAAACAAACACACAGAGCCAAACCACGCAAGCAAATAATCACCGCCTCTCGCACAACAACACACAGCCCGCCATCTCCGTCGCGATCGATACAAAGACACACAAACGAAGCAGCTCCACACACAGCCAGCCACATGACACGTTTCCTTTCCTTCTCCCCTCCCAGTCACATCACGTCGCTCAAACGGAAAGAAAGAAACAAAGACAGAGAGAAACAAACAAACAAACAACACAGCGCACACACGCAGCAACAACACAGACTCTTTCGCACTTTTCAACTTCCGAACAGTGTGGTGGCCCTGAAAAGGGCCGTTTTCTAGTCTCTCCCACCCACAAGCACGGCCGCGGGAAGGCCAGCGCCCGCTGCGACGCAGCCTAACCGCCGAAACCGTACAGGGTGCGCCCCTGCCTCTTCAGGGCGTACACCACGTCCATGGCCGTCACAGTCTTGCGCTTGGCGTGCTCAGTGTACGTCACCGCGTCGCGGATCACGTTCTCCAGGAACACCTTCAGCACCCCGCGGGTCTCCTCGTAGATCAGACCAGAGATGCGCTTCACGCCGCCCCTGCGAGCCAGGCGGCGGATGGCGGGCTTCGTGATGCCCTGGATGTTGTCGCGCAACACCTTGCGGTGCCGCTTGGCGCCACCCTTGCCGAGCCCCTTTCCTCCCTTGCCGCGGCCTGTCATCCTTCCTTCCTCGGGCAAAGCAAAACGTGCACAAACAGCAGCTGCAGCGGCTGGCGAGTCGGCTACGGTCTGCGCCCAGCGCGCCCGCCGCCCCCCTATATAGACTCTGGCCCGCCCTCCCCCCACCACGCGCAACCGAGGGCATATAAGCGCAGCACGGAGGCGCGCGGGCCCGTTGTCAAGGCAGCACCGGACGCCGCGCCGCACCTAACCTCCACGCACGCCGCTCCGCTACCGCTACCGCTACCGCTATGGCCCGCACAAAGCAAACGGCCCGCAAGTCCACCGGCGGAAAGGCGCCGCGCAAACAGCTCGCCACCAAGGCGGCGAGGAAGAGCGCGCCCGCCACCGGAGGCGTCAAGAAGCCCCACCGCTACAGGCCGGGCACCGTCGCCCTGCGAGAAATCAGGCGCTACCAGAAGAGCACAGAGCTGCTCATCCGCAAGCTGCCATTCCAGCGCCTAGTGCGCGAGATCGCCCAGGACTTCAAGACCGACCTGCGCTTCCAGAGCTCCGCAGTCATGGCCCTGCAGGAGGCCAGCGAGGCCTACCTCGTCGGCCTCTTCGAAGACACCAACCTGTGCGCAATCCACGCCAAGCGCGTCACCATCATGCCCAAGGACATCCAGCTCGCGCGCCGCATCCGCGGCGAGCGCGCCTAAACCGCGCCGCGGCACCGCACCGCACAAACAAAAACGGCCCTTTTCAGGGCCACTAACATCTCTCCGTCGCGAGCAAACTTTGTCGGTCGCCTGCCTCTCGCCCCGCAACCCAAAAACAAACACCGCCACTTCCCGTCCGTCCGCCACACCCGCTCACTCTGCCTGCCTGCTAGCAGCGCGCAACAATCACACATCATCCCTCCCCGGCGCTCCAAGCGCACAATACCCAACGGCCGACGTCACACCGCACGGGTGGCTGGCCGGCCGCCGCTTTCGTTTCGAAAACAAAAAAAACCCGCACTCCACTCCGACGGCCAACGGCCAGGCAGGCGCGCTCGCTCGCTCTACACGCCACCGACTCCTTCCACATCTCTCAACGTGCCCCCCGTTGCAAAACATAACACACACAAAGGAACAAAACAAAGACCAGACACGACTCGACAAGACAGACATCCGAGAAGAACGAACGCAGGCAAGCCAACCAACGTATTCAAACAAAACAACGTGACAGAAAACCAACCGTCGGCCGCCGCCACAAACACGGCGACAATCAACCACGACAACAACAACACCGCTTACCGCTACCGCCGCCCACACCCGCCACCGACCCCCGCAATCCAACCACCACGGCACGCAAACAGCATCCCCACGGGCATACAGACAGACACCCACACCAAACGCAACACGACAATCAAAACCTTCCCCGACGTGCTTTGATGGCCCTGAGAAGGGCCGTTTTGGGCCGCGCGTCTCTTGCGCGCCACTAGACGACGACGGGGGGTGGGGACGACGGAGTCAAGCGCCAAACCCTTCCTTTCCCATCTCTTTCTCCTCTACTCTACTTCTTCTTCTTGGGCGAAGCCTTCGCCTTAGACGGCGTCGTCGCCTTCTTCGGGCGCGGCGCCTTCGGCTTCTTCGTCGGAACCTTGGCGGCCTTCTTCGCCTTCGACGGCGACTTGGCCTTGGCCGGCTTGGCCGCAGCCGCCTTCTTCGCACCCGCGGGAGCGGCCGACGCCGCAGACGCCTTCTTGGCGGCGCCCGCCTTCCGACCGGTCGCCGCCTTCACGCCACCAGCCTTCTTTGCGCCGGCCGCACGGGCGCCCTTCTTCTCCTTGCTGGCCGGAGCGGCGCGCTTCTTCTTGGCACCGCCAGCACGAGCCTTGCCGCCCTCGGCCGCCCCCCCGCCGCCGGCGCCGGCAAGCTTGAACGAGCCGGACGCGCCCTTCCCCTTCGTCTGCACCAGCTCGCCCGCCACGACGGCCGACTTGAGGTACTTCTTGATAAACGGCGCCAGCTTCTCCGCGTCCAGCTTGTAGTGCGCGGCTATGTACTTCTTGATCGCCTGCAGCGACGACCCGCCGCGCTCCTTCAGACTCTTGATGGCGGCCGTCACCATCTCAGAGGTGCGCGGGTGCGCAGGCTTGGCGCGCGGCTTCTTCGCAGACGACGCAGACTTGGCCTTCTTCGTAGTGCCGGTGGCGGCGGGTGCCGCAGCAGTCTCGTTCGTAGCCGCCTGATCTGCCATTTCGACGACGCGCGTAACACACAGCGAGAGCGAGCGGGACGGCAGGCACGCAAGCACAGCACAGCAGCAGAGCAGAGAATGCGTGCGTGTGCATAAAGGTGTGTGTGACGCATTTCTGCGTTAACACTTGTGAGGAAGTTTTCAGCGTACTTGACGCTCTTTCTTCCGTAAATAGTTTGCACCATGTTAGTATAAGTCTTTGTGAGGTTTTAGTCTTGTTCTGCACTGGAACATCACATGGGGAAAGTCTTCACTTCGCGGCACTATTGTTGTAGGCGAAGGAGATCTGGCCAGCGCAGCGTGGCGCGCCAGTGTGGTCGATGGCCGAGATCGCGTACCTTAGGGTTACGCGATACTTCGACCTTCTCGTAGAAGTCTTGGGCAGCAAGTTGGAACCGCTGTCTGAGTAAGGGAACTCCTGCGACGTGGTGTAGTTCCGCGGTGTTGAAGTCCCACGGAAGATGCAGCACCGTTCTGAGGGCCCTGTTTTGGACCATTTGTAGACGGCGGATGTTGGTCTCGGCTGCGTTGCCCCACACCACCGCTGCATAATCAAACAGCGGGCTGATGGTGGCTTTGTACAAGGTGAGACCTAAGTCTGCTGGTAGCGATGATGTGGGGTTGATGACCGGGTACAACATGCGCAGTCTACCCAGTGCCTTCCTCCTCACTTCTTCGATGTGTTGGCGCCACGTTAGACGCTTGTCTAGCGTGACGCCAAGATACTTGGCACTGTTGTTCCACGGTACGGGTCTTCCGCGGACTGTCAGCTGCTCGAGGTCTGCCGGAACATGCCTGAGCGCGATGATGATCGCCTGGCTTTTCTCGGGATTATAAGCCAGACGCCATTTCGTGGCCCATTCTTCTAGCGCCGCGGTTGCCGCTTGCAGACGCCGTTGTAGAGCTCGGGGGCATCTGCTGCGGCCGTAGACGGCGGTATCGTCCGCGTACAGGGCGTTGTTCACCGCACCTGTACGTGGGAGGTCCGCTGTGTAGACCGAGTAAAGCGTCGGGCCGATGACCGAGCCTTGCGGTACACCCGCGAGTACCCGGCGCTCCGTGGAGATTCCACTGTCTGCCCGAACGTGGAACGTCCTGTCCCGCAGGTAAGTCTGCAGGAGACTCACGTGTGACACGGGTACTCCCAGTACAAGCAACTTGTACAGGAGGCCTTCGTGCCACACCGAGTCAAAGGCGCGTGACACGTCGAGCATAAGAGCACCGAAATACTCGCGTCGGTCAACTGCTCCGAACGCTTCCTCAGTCAGCCGTAGGACTTGGTGTGTGGCAGAGTGTCCTCGCCGGAACCCAAATTGCTCATCAGGCAGAATTTGTTCGTCGGTGATATGACGCAGGAGGCGCGTCATGTATAGCCGCTCAAAAAGTTTGGATAGCGCCGGCAGCAAGCTAATCGGACGGTAGTTTTTTGCCATCCGCGCGTCCTTCCCTGGTTTTGGTAGGGCCACTATTTCTGCGTGCTTCCAGATTTGCGGAAACTCTTCAGTACGAAGCACTTCGTTGAAGAGTTCTGTAAGTTTGGCCACTGCTTCTTCTGGGAGTTGCCTGAGGAGCGAATTTGTCACCATGTCTGGACCCGCGGCTTTGCGACCTTGAAGGTGACGCAGCAGCAGTTTCACCTCGTCGACGGCTATCGGCGTGATGTGGTCGTCTGGGTCTCTCGCCGCAAGGTAGCGGGGAAGACGATCCCTGACGAGTCGAATGTGCGCTGCGTCGACTGGGTCCTCCATCGGAGTGAAATTAGCGGCGAACGCATCGGCCAAGCAGTTGGCCTTTGCATTCGGCTCGCTAATAAAATCTGCTCCGACCTGGAGTGGAGGAACTTTCATCGTGCGACGGATGAAGCTCTTAACCGTTCTCCATGCCGAGCCATCTTCCGTGTTGAGCTGGGAGATCTTGGTCGCCCACTCCTGGTGCCTGTGTTTTTCTGCTGCGACCTTGATTTCCCGGCGCAACCGATTGAGTGTCGGTTTGATGGCCGGATTGCGGGTGCGTTGCCATTCTCTGGCAACCCGGTTTTTCTCGGAGATTAAGTTCTCCAGGTCTCGTGGGAGACGCTGTGGTTTGCAGCTTCGGTGGTCGGCTGCTGGTCTGGGCGGCGTGGCGTTGGTTGCTGCTTCCACCATGCAGTTTGTGTAGTGTTGTAGAGCCGCGTTTACGCCGTTCGCGGCCGGTTCCGGGAGTTGTTCCAATGCTGCCACCATGGCTTCGCGGTATTGGTCCCAGTTGATTCCGCGTAAGTCGAGCCCTCTTCTTGGAATTGGCGCAAGTTCCGCCTCGACTTCGAACATGACTGGGACATGATCGGAGTTGATAGGCGGCCTTGTGCTCGCTGTCAGGTTCTGTCTGACGCCTTTGTTTATCAGTATGTCGATCACGTCAGGCAATCCTCTAGGAGGAAAGATGGTCGAGAGCAGAGAATCACAAGGCCCAGCCAGTGTCGCGGGCGGGCGCGGACGGCCGAGAGAGCGGCCGCCACTCTGCGCGCCGCCGCGCCGCGCCTCCCGCGCTTGCTACCGCCCAACGTCCGACAGCCTGTGCGGAGCAGCCCCAAACCTGCGCCACAACCGCCCGCGCCTTTCAAACCACCGAGGATGGGGCTACACACAGCCACACCACAGTCGCCAACCAGTCGCCACGGCAGCGCCGCAAACCACGGCCAAACTGCAGCTACCGCGCGCTACAGCCTGGGTCGGCCCGCCGAGAATCGCCGCCCCCGCCCAAATGCCGCCCCCACAGCCCCAGCCGACGACCCGCCACAATGGCCAAACCTTCGGCAAAACTCCCACACCGTCGCCGCGGCAGCCCGGCCAGCGCGGCCGGCGCCACAGCCACACAAGCCGAGGCGTGCGGCGATGACGGCCGTGCAAACGCGCCTCCGCCGCCCCATCGCCTTCCGTCGCCCTCCCGCCGTTTCCCGATCGGCCCGCAGCCGTCGGGCCACATCGCGCGCCGTCCTCCTCCTCTCGCCCGCCAACATTCACAGCCGTTTCTCAACAATTGCCCGCCGCAAACGGACGCCGCCTGCGCAACAGGCGCCGCCGCCCCTCGCCGCTTCCGACCCAACCCCTCGACCGAGGCAAACCGCAATCCGAATCTACAGACCAACCCAATCTGCCGTCAAGCACACACGCCAGCCGACCTTACACGTTACGCGTTACACATTACGTTTACACGTCTAGGTTAGGTTAGGTTAGGTGGGCGTGGGTTAGGTTAAGGGGACTTGGGTTAGGTTAAGCGTCAAACTTAGGTTAAGCATTCAAACACGTCAGGCGTCAGAGGCTAGGTTAGGTTAGGTTACACGTTAGGTTAAGGGGTCAGTGCTAGGTTAAGAAGCGTCAAACGTAGGTTAAAAAAGCGTTCAAACGTGAGGCGTGAGCCGGACAGCTTACCGTACGTAGACGTTAGGGGCTCACAGGCTGAGCTCACCTCGCCACACCACAGGTTAGGTTCGGTTCGGTTCGCTCGGCTCAGCGTAAAGCGCCGAGGTCAGGGTTACGTTCGTTCACCTTCGGGCGCCACACTTTCGGTTGAAAGGTCGCGACGGGACGACGTCGGCAGGCACGCCGCAAACGAACAAAAAACGTACAGACGACGTCGAAAACCGCCGACAGACGGGGGAGCAGCACGACCACGACCAGATACCGAGCGCGAACGAGACACACGCGAACCACCCCCACCGGCCAAACGGCACCACACAACAACCCAGAGCACCACGTGTCGACACCAGAAGCAACCCGCCGCTCACGCGACATGGCTGGCACCGAAGGGCAACCGCCCGCAACTGCGCTTTCCGCGCCGGCCCGGATGCACGTCGTGCTACAACAACACCACTACCGTACACAGCCGCTGTTCACAACACCACTATCAATGGCGCGCCCGCGGCTCGCCGCCGTCGCAGTCGCAGCCGCAGCCCCAACGCCAGCACTTTTGCACCACCATTCACACGCACCGCAACACAGCTCGCCGACACAGCCGAACAAAACAAACACCACACAACAACAGCAACAACGCCGCCGCCTCTACTTGTGCCGGCGACCCACCCCGCCGATGGCGCACCTTTCGCCAGCCGGCAATCGACACACACGCACCCACCCCCCGGGGCCCAGTGCAAAAAAAAACCACACAAAAACAAAACAAAAACAAAACAACACAAACGACACGGGAAGCGCACACCGCCACTTCGCGCGCACGCCACCAACCAGTCGTCGTCTCAAAATAACAAACACAAACAAAATAAACTAACAACTAGGGCAACACAAAACAAAAACGCCTCGCACGAACCGCCCACAAAAAGGACAAGCACACGCACAGCCTCTGCTGACGACCACGACGCAGCGGCACGCTGCTCCTGTCCCGCGCCCCGCGCCCCACTCGATTCACAACTCACGCGACACCGTCAACGACGGGCTCGCTTCCCGCAACCTACCACCTTTCCGCCACGACGCACAGCCCCAGCCCCAGCCCCACCCGACGACTGCACTTTCACCACCGCCTCCCCCTTCCCCCCCAAAACACACACACACACACACACACACACACACACACACAGCCAGCCAAAAACGCACTCGCGACCCACACATGCACGTGCATCGGCACACGCCAACCAGTCAACGTCGACAACCACACGCAAGGCTCGAAACGAAAACGAAACCGGCGTCCTTCCACGTTGCCATCAAGCTACGCGACACAAGACACAAGGAACCAACACAACAGCCGGCCCCACTAATTCCCACTCTCACGCCGCAAAAAGCACACCGAAACCGCCAAACACGCACGCACATTCCCCTTCGCACTGACACCACCGACCGGCTCGCTACCACACACCTCTCGGCAGCCGTTTCACGCCAATTCGCCACACCGCCCACACAGTCGACAAGCGCCCGCCCTGTACGGCACACGCAACGACGCAGCGCAGCAAAGGGCGCCCGCAACACATACCTCTCCGCCGCCCGACGCGCCAACCGCCACACCACACCGCCGGCCACTCGCAAATTGTGCACTGCCACCAGCCACACGTCCAACACGCCGCGCCGCCTCCGGCCACCCGCCAGGGGGCGCTCACGTCCGCGACAACAGCGCGGCCCGCCGGGCCGGGCCGAACCGAACCGAGCCGCCGCTGCTCTGCACTCGGCACGGCCACACCCTGCTGCAGACCGGGCTCGTCCCTCTGTACGCGTCTGCCTGCGCATCAACACAACACGACCTTTTTTGTTTTTTCTTCTCTCTACCGCCATCCCTTCTTCTCGCGTTTTACTCGTTGTTGCAGCAGCGGCGCACACCTACACATCCACAGCCCCAGCCGAGCCGGCCTCACCTCAGGGCCCGCCGCCAGCGTCTCCTCCTCGGGCACAGGTGCGGTGCTGTGGCCGCCCATCCAACCGCATTGCTGGCCGTCCAGCCACCAGGCGTTCCCACTGCCGCGAGCCACGCCGCGCACCGACCCTGCTGCAGAACACGAAGCATAGCCAGAGACCGACCGATACACAAAGCAAGCCGTCGCCTCGCCTCTTGTCCTTCCTGCCTTCCTTCCGCCCCCGCCCTTCTCACACCACCGCCTCTCCACTTTCGCCCCCTCCTCCTTTTTTTTTTTTTTTTTTTGTTTTCTTCTTTCTTTCTTTCTTTCTTTCTTTCTTTCTTTCTTTCTTTCTTTCTTTGGCCCTCTCTCCTTCCCGCCATGGCGGTTACGGCACCGCCTGCAGCGGCAGATTTTTTGCGCCCACACGCCTACTCCTACCACCATTAAACCTTGCCCTGCCCTGCCCTGCCCTGCCCTGCCCATCAACGTCGCAGTCGAACCGACGCTTGCCAACACACTGCCCACGTTCCTTTCTCTTTTCGGCCTACGCCCATTACGCGCCGCCGCCACAGCACCTTCCCTTCCCACAACACACCGACGTCATCACACGCACCCAAAACAGGGGCCACGACCGTGTTCCTCGCCCACTCCCATCCCGCACGGTACGCACATTCCCAACTACTACCGCGCACCCTCCCTTTCCAATCTGTGTGTCTCTGTGTCTGTGTCCTGTCCGCGCGTGACGCCTCTCAACATCCGCCGTCCCCCGTCCCGTTTTCGCCCCCATGCCGTCGTCGCGCCGCCTCCGCCCCTGTCCGCCCCGCACCACACCATACACCGCTGCTTGTCCCGGCCGTTGCCACCAAAGGCGCCGACCGCAAACGCGCCACGCCGCAGCCCCCGTGCGTCTCGCGCTCGCTTGCATCTCCGTGCCGACGCTGCCTCTCTTCCCGCTCGCACTCGACCTCGACAACACAGTCTTTGGCTCCGCCACTGCGTGTTCCGGTGGTACGCACGCTGCAACACGTATGTATTCATTACCAGAGCGATGGCGAGGCATGACAGCATCTCTGTCTGACCAGAGAGTTCTTTATCGCTGCTAGTCGGCGCTTGGACCGCGCCAGACGACAGTAGTGGCACGCACCGGGTCGCCAGGAACAGTTGTTATATATATATATTGTAGCGCGAGTCGGGAGAGGTAGTAGTCGGTCGACAGTAGTAGCGGGTGGACGGTTGTACTGAGCGGGCGTCGGCGGCGTGCTCTGCTCGTCTCGCGACTCTGGTCACGGTTCGGGACGATGTATAGTCTATTGTGTTATAATCAAACGGTGGTGTGACGCTGCATTGCGCAAATCTGATAACGTATGTTCATTGTACTTATTTTGTTCAACAACAAAAGCCCCACTATTACTTTTTTTCTAAAGTAACTTTTGTCTCTTAACGAAAAACATTCACTTTTTAAAGACTACTTCCTATGGCATTTCCCTCCAAGGAGTGCAATTAATTACCAGCCAGCACTCATTCATTGCACACAGCTGTGTAAGGGGTATCTACAATTGAGGAGCGGATATAAATGCAATTTTTTTTTTTTTTTTTTTTTTGTGTGTGTGTTGTAACCTCCCAGCAAAATTTAAAATAATGGACAATGTTATTTACGGATGCTAATGGACATTGCGCTAATTGTAACCTCGCCCACAATGAGAGGTATTGAAAATGGCAACACAAATGTGAAATTCGCAATCTGACTCAAATATAAAGTCTTCACACAACATTTAAAAAAGTCCGTTCAGTGACAAGAAACTTCAATTAAACCGAAATATCGGTCTTTGGCCCTGTGCAAAACAATCAGAATTAAAGTCTTACCTCCGAATAAATGGATGTCACATTTCTGCTCTGGTTGTTGCGCAGCGCTTGGAGGAACTGCATTGCAAATAATAATATTCTCTTTTTTTGTGATTTTAGTGACATTTTTCTTCAAAGAAGTGGAATGAAATGTGAAGTGCAACGAACTCTTTAGTTCAATAAACAATTAAATGTTTGAAAAATGCTTTTGAAATAAAAATTATTATTGGGGAACTTGTTGGAGAATAATTACAATAAATACAATTTTTCATTATCTAATGATTATATTAATTAACAGTATACCTTATTCACCATCTTGACCAGTGTTGCCGACCGCCTACATCACACAACCGCACTCGGCTGCTACTACTGACCGACCGCTCTGCATGACGACTATTGGCGTACTGCACGCGACGACTACTGACAGAGTACAGCCCTCAACTACACAGAGCTACGGACTCGCAACGACTACTGACTGACTGACTGACTGACTGACTGAGAACCGCTCGCAACACTCGCGCAGTCCAGCGCAAACTCTCTGGTCACAGATGCTACAATGTCTCGCCATCGCTACTATGTTACATACGTGTTTCAGTGTCTTTTTCATTGGGGTAACGATCTTTGGCTCTTTTTATTCTGAATACAGGGCCAAAGGTCAACGCTGCTGCCCTTATACAATTTATCAGGTTTCATTATGTCTGTTGCAATGTTACATACGGTTCACTCTTTCATTAATATTATCGTTGGGTTTGTTTTGTAGGGACGTTAACATTCTGGCACATTTTTATTATCATCGGACTCTCTGCTATTTGTGCAGGGAGGTTATACCTGGGTCCATTTCCATTTCCATTTACATTTTAATATTGATAGACTTTTTGTTTTCTTGTTGTTTTTCCTTCTTTTTTTTTTGTTGTTTTTTTTTTGTTTTGTTTTTCCCGCTCTCACCACCACCGCCGCATCACGCCTTCCGTTTTCTTGGTTTCTTTTCTGTTCTTCAACTGCTTCAACATCACCGCGCCCCATTTCCACACCACAGCCATCAGCCTCCAAGACGGGCGGGCGCAGTGTGCCATTTCCGGCGCACAAGCACACCCGTACGGTACTCTCCTCGCCCCCACGCCACCAACAACACAGCGACCACGCGGCTTTCAGGCACGGCACGGCACCGGCGAAATGCGCCGCCCCCGCCCCTCCGCGCATCCGTCCGTCTCGCCACGTTCACTGACAGCCGCGTCTGCGGCTACACCACGACAACCACAACACAACACCGCTCCCCTCCCTGGCAACTCACATTGTTTTTCTCCTCCTCTTTTGCACAAACCACAACGCCGAGCACAGGCGCAAGCCACCCACACCGCGCCCCTCCCCGTCCCGTCTTTGGCCGCCGCTCCTCGTTTCCTCGTTTGCCCCCTCCCATCTCCCGAAATGCCATGCCAGCAGCGTTACGCATGCCCCTCCCCTGTCCACACAACACTACCGCCTAACGAACAGCCTTCCGGGCCACATGCAGGGCACGCCCACCTCCAAACACTGCCAATTCACGGACGCACGCACACACACACACACACACACACACACACACACACACGCACGCACACACACTCACTTTCTCGACACCTTTCTGTACGGAGGGTGCGTCATCTCGACCGTGACAGAGTGACGGCAACTATCGACGATCCATTTCCCCCCACTGGTAAAACATGTCCACTAACACCTACATACATCATTCAAGTACACAGACAATAGCATACACACAATGGGAGGGCACACGAACATGGACGGCACGGCACTGTCATACACTCTTCCTCAGAACCATATCAACAAACGTTACGTACATCCGGGAAAGCGAAAGCGAAAGCAAAAGCAAAGGGCAAAGCCCAATGCAGCCGTCAAAGGTAACGTTCACCACGGCAGACACTTGCAGCCGCGCCGCCGTTAAACGCATTTCAGTGCGGCTCCAATACGCCTCCGACACGGGAACGTTCCGTTGCTCTACGAATGCGTTTCTCCCCTTTTTCCCTTCCTCTCTCTTTTGCCCCCCCTCCTTGCACTCTTGCCTCATTCCTCACGTTCTGCCCAGACATTCGACCGATCAAAGTCAACCTTTCGTTACCGTTCTCAGCGCGACGGTGTACAACAGTATGACGGGTGTGCCCACGACTTCGGTTCAGTTGCGTGACGCCGGTCTATCGCGCCGATCGACAGTTACTCAGGGGGCGACGGATCGGACCACGTCACCGACACACAAAACACTTTCAAACAAACAAATACATACCGGATGGACACAGACAAACACGTGTACAGACATTCGCCAAACAAACGACCGCCGCCGCCGCCGCCGTCGTCGCGCTTACTGTACTGCACTGGACACGCGTGCATCTTGAATGACGACATCGGTGTGCGTGCGTCGTACGCAATCAGTCAGACACGGCTATCAAACATCAGAGTCGAATGGTACATCATCGTGCGTGTCGCCGTACACGTACAGTACAATACAACAACAATGCGTCTTAATGGCACGTTCATTTCAACGTCACTCACACACCTCCACGCTGCAGTTACGTCGCACCATTGTCGAACTCGGCGTACAGCAAAGGGAATAGTGGGCGGCAAAAAAAAAAAAAAAACCAAACAAAAACATTTCACATTTCACCCTCGCCATGTATGATGTGCAAAAAAAAAAACAAACCCGCAAACGGCCGTCGTTACGGTGACACAAAAGTCGCCGATCGCACTGTCCCCCCTCGCAGACGGGTAACACACACACACACACACACACACACACACCAACAACACCAATGGGTCAAAAACCACGCCAACGAGGCGTGCCACCATTCCACGCCACGGCGACCAACCTCGTGGCCGTACCCCGCGCAACACGCTTTGACGCGCCCCCCCCACCCACAAAAAAAAAAGGAAACACATACATCACAGCCGTCCACACAAACAACAACAACAACAATTCCGCCCTTCCCGCAAAAGGCACGTTGGTGGCCCTGAAAAGGGCCGTTTTGCCGCTCTCGCAACGGAGGAGCCTTCTCCATCCTTCCTTCCTTCCTTCCATTCCAGAGCCACCTCCTTACTTGGAGCTCGTGTACTTGGTCACCGCCTTCGTGCCCTCGCTCACGGCGTGCTTGGCCAGCTCGCCAGGCAGCAACAGCCGCACAGCGGTCTGGATCTCGCGGGACGTGATGGTCGAGCGCTTGTTGTAGTGCGCCAGGCGAGAAGCCTCGGCCGCAATGCGCTCGAAAATGTCGTTCACGAAGCTGTTCATGATGCTCATCGCCTTCGACGAGATGCCCGTGTCAGGGTGCACCTGCTTCAGCACCTTGTAGATGTAGATGGCATAGCTCTCCTTCCTCTTGCGCTTCTTCTTCTTGTCGCCCTTCGAAATGTTCTTCTGCGCCTTGCCAGCCTTCTTGGCGGCCTTCCCGCTAGTCTTGGGCGGCATCTCGAACCAACGTACGGCAGCAGCAACACCAGTAGCAAGCGCTCCGCTCTAGTCAGCGTCTCCCCACACAGTGGCACCCGCCGACATGAAATGGCTGGGTCTATACCCATGGTGTACTTGAAGAACCAGCGTCCTTGAAACGCTCTGTCTTACGAGGTGTTCCTTTATGGTGCGGATTCAGGGTTATATATGGTATTGGCTAGGGGTCGGTTTTCCCCTGGATAGATGATGGTTGTGGAGGCGGCAGCGATGATGGTGTAAATGTATGTTTGCACATGAATTTATATGACTAACGCCTGAATTGGCGATGGATGGTGGCGATTGGTGCTCTCTGGCCAGGGTTTTCATCCCTTCCCAGAGAGTTGATGAGTTGGTGTGGTGATGCATTGGATGATTCGTAGAATTTTAATGATTTTTGTTTTATGAGGTGATAAAATGATGGCTGTCCTAACATTGCTCTGATCTCCTCATTGCTCGAGAACCATGGAGCGTCTGCAACTATACGGAAGGCTTTGTTCTGGATGATTTCCAACTGTTTAAGGTTGGTGTCTGCTGCCATACTCCACGCTTCTGAACCGTAGAGCATGGCTGGCAGGATGATCGTTTTCCAAATTTTGAGCTTGGCAGGTATTGTGAGTCCCCTGCCTTTAAGGAGAGGATATAACTGAAAGAGCCGGGCGGAGCCCTTGTTTCTGGCCTCTTTAATGTGATGCACAAATGTCAGATTCTTATCCAGTTTTAGCCCGAGGTAGGTAACTACTTCTCTCCAGGGTAGTACCTGGTTGTTGTGCGTGATGTTCACTATGGGGCGTTTGATTTTGTGGCTGAATAAGATAGTCTGGCATTTGTCTGCGTTTATCTTTATCTTCCATAGATTGCACCACTTTGTCACTTTGTCTAGGTGTCGTTGTAGGCGGTAGGCTAAATAGTTGATGTTTCTGCCACTGTGGTATAATGCAGTATCATCTGCATATAGGGCAATGTTGCCGCCCGGCTCCTTCGGCAGATCGTTTGTGTATAGTAGATATAGGAGGGGGCCAAGCACAGATCCCTGTGGGACACCCGCTTCTATTTGTTTTAGCTCGCTGTTTGCTCGATCAACTGTAGAGTAGAATTTTCTTTCCACCAGGAAAGAGTGGACTATTTTAAGCAGGTGAAGTGGGCAGTTCATCTTCGACAGTTTGTATAGCAGACCGCCATGCCAAACCCGGTCGAACGCTTTTTCAATGTCCAGGAAAATGGCAGCTGTGCTATTGCCCTGGCTCTTCTCTGTGCAGATGTGCTCCACCAGACGAATGGCTTGTTGTGTTGTGCTATGCCCAGCACGAAATCCAAATTGCTCGGCGATAAGGATGTTGTTGGCGGATAGGAATTGTAGTAGGGAGTTTTGGATGAGGATTTCAAGTAATTTTGATAGATGGTTGAGCAGGGAGATTGGTCGATGGTTTTGAGGGAATAGGTGATCTTTATTTGGTTTTGGGATTGAAATTACTTTAGCAACCTTCCAGGTTGAAGGGAAATACTGAGTTGTAAGACAATTATTTAGGATGGCAGTGAGATGGGAGATTGCAGGTTGGGGGAGGGCCTTAAGGAAGGGTGGTTTGATGTTGTCAGGACCAGGGGCTTTTGCAGTGCCGATTCGCCTGATGATAGCTGCAACTACACGCTCGCTGGTCAGTTCGAAGGTCGTGTCGGACCTGGCGCGAAGTCTGCGATGGAGGTGTCGTTCCACCCGCTGTTCCAGGGCATCTGCTTCGTCCTCGTCGTCCTCTATGACATTCTCCTGGAATTGGAGCTCGAGGGTGTTTGACATGGCAGTCGCTTTGTCCTCTGGTGTGTAAACCAACCCGTTCTGCCCGTGTAGTGGTCTGTTGGCTTTGTGGGGTTGCCGCCTAGCTTTTATTATCCCCCAGAACTTTTCCGGATTTCTCTCAGCTGCCTGAAGACTTTGTTCCCACCTGGAACATCTCAGGAGTTTCAGTCTTGTCTGTATTTCATGGCCCATCTGGGTCATGCGTCTCCTATCCTGAGGGTCTCGGAAGGTCTGCCATCTTTTACGCGTGCGGTTTTTGTCCGATATTAGCTGTGCTAGATCTGGGGGCAGGTTGGATCGCCCATTGTTATGTGTGATTTTGGTGGTGGCAGCCTTTCCACACGCCTTGATAATGTTGGTAAACTCCTCTATGGCTAGATCTATTTCCGCGTGGGTTGGCATGTCTGGTGCATGGTCTGGGATGTGTGAGGCAACCAGTTGCTTGTACCTCTCCCAGTCAGTGTACAGTGTTGTGTGTACTCTGTTGTTGGGAACGTCCTGATCTCCCTCAAATCTGAGTACCACAGGGCTGTGATCTGAGTTAAGACTGTTGACAACTTCTGTAGTGGTTGCTAGATTGATATTTTTTAGTAAAAATATGTCAAGTATGTCTGGTCGACACCTTGAATCATACGGGAAGTGAGTAGGCTCGTCTGGAGAGACAACCTGCACTGCTGGATGGTTATCAAGATACCTTAATAACCGATTTCCACTGGTGTTCGTGGTGCGGCAACCCCATGCCCTGTGCTTGGCGTTCAGGTCCCCTCCTACTATTGTATTGTGACTGCCATTCAGGAGACCGTCCAGGTCGTGGGGAAATAGTGTTGTGCTCGGTGGATGGTATACTGCCACCAGGTGTGTGGGGCGGTTGTTGAGAACAACCTCTACCGCTGTTGCCTCTGTGTTAATCAGTCTTGGTACAGGTACCTGGCGATGGCATATGCGCCGTTTTATTAGGATACCTGTACCGCCACCTTGCCTGTTAGGACGGTCCGTCCTAATTAGTTGATAGTTGCGGACCTGAAAGGTGTCGTCAGGGGTGAGATGGGTCTCACTGAGGAGAGCCACATCGATTCCATGATCGTCCAAGAACATCTCGAGCTCGAACCTGTCGTGATAGATGCCATCTGCATTCCAGATGGCGATGGTGATATGTTGCTTCTCATCTTCATTTGCCATTGGAAAGCAGTGGTAGGATGTTGGTGGCGAGTATTGTGATTGTTGAAATTAAGTCTGGGGCTGCAGCTACTTTGGTGCATAGCTGGGTTATGCCTTCAAGGACGGCTGGTGAAATGAGGGACTTAATGAGCGCCCAAATCTTTGATAGGAACTGGAGTGGCTGTTCTTGTTCGATCTGAACAGAACTTTCCTGTGCAGTGGTCTGGCCACTGACGATGTTAGTAGTGTTGTTGGAATCTGCTGGTGCAGCTGTGGCTTGGGCGGATTCGGTGGGTATGGCTTGGGCTGGTATGGCCCTTGGTGGTTGTACATTTGTAGCCTTTGATGTTGAGGGCAGTGGCGTTGTCTCTGCCTTCTTTGTTTCAGGTTGGGTTGGGATGGGGAGGGGTGTGGTTTGTGGGGGAGAGACGACCTGTGGGGGTGGGGTTCTTTTTACAGGCAGAGTTGCCTTGAGGGGGGATCTTTGCGGCTTTGGTTTAGGGGTATTTGAGGGGGGAGGAGTGCGCCCAGTTTTCACAACCTCGGCTAAGGTTCTAATGCCGGTAGGGCTATCGTCTTGGTGTGACTGATGATGTGGAGTGGATGGTTCTGTACTCCTCTGGGTTTGAGTAGGGTTGGGAGGACTTGTTTCTGCTCTAGTAGGAGTCGGGGATGGTGGGGGGTTTACTTCTTCCATGGATAGTGCTGGAGGGGGGTTGGAGTTTTTCTGTGGCGCCCTAGGAAGTGGTTCCTGCCTTCTAGGAGCTGATGCTCGCTGTCGCTCCCACGCCTGGACGATCTTCAGTCGTTCTGGGCAGCCCCTGAAGGAGGCTGGATGGTTGCCCCTACAGTTGGCACATATGGCCGGTTCTTCTCTTTTCTTTGTGCAGGCGCCAGAAAGATGCGGTCCTGCACATTTAACGCACCTGGGGGCGAGTTCGCATTGGTTTGCCCCATGTCGAAATCTCTGGCATAGATAGCACTGTGTCGGCCCACTTGGTTTTTGGTATAATTCTATGGTAACCTTCATATGAAGTAGTCTCTCCACTTTGAATATTTTCCTAGCCTCCGCCGTGTTCAATAGATTGACCTGGAAATTGGCCGTTTTTCGTCTTGGCGCTGATACTATGTTTCCAGAGTCATCGATTTCTGTCTGCGGCTTAGACATTTGGAATACGTCTTGCACCGGAAAGCCCTTCTCGGCGAGTGCGTTCTTGACGTCCTCTGGGGTCCAGTAGGGCGTCAGTCTTTTAACGACGACCTTCAGTGTACTCTTCGGGTCGTCGTTGTACGTGAAGAATTCTAGATTACGCTTCCTGAATTCTTGCTTGAGGTATTGGAAATCCTCTGGGTTAGTAGCCTGATAGACAATGCTATCACCCTTGTACGTGGTACTGAGGGCACCCATTAGCTTTCCTTGAATTTGTCCTATCAAGGTCGTGTACCCTTTGGTCTCGAACACAGTGATAGGGGGAACCCTTCGACCTCTGTTAGTTCTTTGGTTTCTATTTTGTGTGGGGCCCCCTTGCGCCTGGGGAGCTACTGTACTTATTTTCTCCTGTCCCCTGTTGCCGCCCTCTGACGTCGTCTGGGTGGCCTTTGGCGTTGGTGCTGCGCTTTCTGCGTTCGCACTGATATCTGTTGGTTTTTGGGGGCGGTCAGATTTCGTGATTTCGATTTCTGTGCCCTGGCATTGCTGTGGCAGAACAGGATTTACCTGTTCTGCCGTTTCGACGTGTTTTGGGTTTTCTTTTGCTGAGGCAGGTGGCGTGTGCAGTTGAATTTCTTCTGCAATAGCGGGTTGCAGGGGCTGCCCAGATTTTTCCTGTTTTTGAAGCAGCCTCCCGCTTCGCCGCAGACGTCCCTCGCCCAGTGACGAGATAGAGCTGCTGTCACTGTCGGTGGCAATGACAAGATTGTCAGAGTCCGAGCTAGTGACTGAAGATGGTGATGGGGGTGGGTGGTCCATAGATGAAGAAAGAGATGATGATGTAGTCGCGATAGATGTCGGGTCCACACTGTGTGAGTCGCCGCTTGGATGTCGATCCTGTGGGTGCCCCATAGTGGGGCAACCGTGAAACGAAACGGTTTACTGAATTTGTCCTATATTTCGACAATTTCCGTGCCAGTGACCTTTCCCTACACCTAGCAGGCGCGGGATACCACCAAGGGCCTCACAGTCAGTCTGTTTGACTGTGTGGCTCGGCGGGTCCCTGGACTGCAGCTTCCCTAACACCTATGGCACAGAAATTCTCGAACAATATCGCTGATTTATAGTCGCCTACTTGCGGCGCGATGTTCTTCTTTCTTCTCGATCTATCCCATGTCAGAACGAGCGCTCAGTGGTCCAGAATTCCGTCCCCGGTCTTGAGTGTGCAACACGACTTTTGCTTTTCTAGAATCGACAGTTTTGCTTTTCCTGAAAACACACACTCGACCACGTCCGGAAACCCAGAACAAAGCGCAACCCGCTAGCCCCGACGGTACGGCAAAACACGCCGCTATAGCGCGAGCACGCGAGGCGGCGACCAAGCACACGAGAAGCAAGCAACGAGGCGAGCTCTGGACAAAGGCGGCGAGAGCGCGCGGTGGGGATTTCCAGGGCTGGGAGCACAATAGCGGCGCGGAGCACAGGTAGACGCACGTCCGTCCGCTTCGCAGTCCCACCTCGGAATGGCTGGCTGGCCTGGCACCCGCCGCCAGCCGCCGCCGCACCTTTACCAGCTCGCCCTGTTGCGGCCGCCGACCAATGGGGCGCGCGCGCAACCGGCCGCCGCACCCGAGCCCATAAAGCACCCCCACCCCGGCTGCGCCGGCATTCCCGCTCACGCCGCGGAGAGTACACGTTAGTTCGTTGTCGCTGTTGCTTATCGTGATGTTGGGACGCGGAAGTGGACGCAAAGCTGCTGCCTTGGCGGAGCTTCTGCTCACGTTAGCAGGACCTGCCGGGAAGAAGAAGAAGAAGTCTACACCGCAGTGCTTTCGCTGCCAAAAGCTTGGCCACGTCGCCAAGCACTGCAGCGGAGCAGTCGCGTGTTTGAAGTGTGCGCAAGCACACGACACACGCGACTGCAAGAAGCCGAAGGACGCCCCCTGCACATGCGCCAACTGCGGTGGCGCACACGCGGCTAACGCCCGTTCCTGCGCGTACAGGAGAAATTGGCGCGGACCAGAGAAGACGCAGAAGCAAGTGACCACCACACGCGAAGAGGTGGTCACTCGCTCAGAAGACGCCATCACCAGGCGCCTCAGCGACGCCGTAGAAGAAGCCATGTCCGCCTTCAAATCCGCCATGGCGGAAGAGAGGGCGGCCATGCTGGCGGAACTGGGCGAGGCTCGGCGTCAGATTGCTGAGCTGACGCAGGAGCTTCGCTCAGCCAAGGCAGCTTCCGCCACAACGGTCGACACCGCCAGCCAGACGACTCCTCCTCGAGAGAAGAAGTTTGCGACGGTGGCCACGCAGACCGACGTGCCTGCCGAAGGGGAGGCAACACTGCCCAAGACGGACGCAGAAGCAGAAGCGCAAGAAGAAGGGTGGGAAGAAGTCCCATTCCTCCCGCTTCCCGACATGTACAGCGCAAGCGCTGTGACGCAGAAGATAGCTGCATCGCTTCGCGATGGTACATATCCCCACCACGACAACCCTTATCCCTTCGTTCCTCCTAACCTTTCTAAACCTTCACCTCCACACCAACCAATCGAATATCCAGAAGGCCTTGTTGGTCTTTCCAAGGAGGATTACGATCTGATCAATTCCTTCCCAATTTTCACAGAGTGGCAAATGCGCTACGTCATCTTCGCTCTCGTCCACGGAGAGTATGAGAAAGCTGGATACACTGTATCCACTATCCCAACCGAGGGAGAGCCCTCAAGTAAGAAGAAGAAGAAGAAAAGTCGTCACACCGACAAATACAGAAAATAGGTTATCGGCACTCCTTGCCAGTACAGAACAACCTACAAGTCAAGAAAGAAGACTCATCAATCATCCCAGGGGAGTAAAGGCCAACAGGCCACAAACTTCCACCTGAACCTCCTCACAGTGAGGAAGTCAGAAAAGGAGCAGCAGGGGGGGCTGCGCCGGCACGCACTCCGCTGCTCGACTCGCTGCCGCTCGCACCGGTCGTTTTCGTTGCCGTTTCGTGTGCACCGTCGCTAGCCCATCGCCATGTCCGGACGCGGAAAGGGAGGCAAAGTCAAGGGCAAGTCAAAGTCCCGCTCAAGCAGGGCTGGGCTCCAGTTCCCGGTCGGCAGAATCCACCGCCTCCTGCGCAAGGGAAACTACGCAGAGCGCGTCGGCGCCGGGGCGCCCGTCTACCTCGCCGCCGTCATGGAGTACCTCGCGGCTGAGGTGCTCGAGCTGGCCGGAAACGCGGCCCGCGACAACAAGAAGACGCGCATCATCCCGCGCCACCTGCAGCTTGCCATCCGCAACGACGAGGAGCTCAACAAGCTCCTGTCGGGCGTCACCATCGCACAGGGTGGTGTCCTGCCCAACATCCAGGCCGTCCTGCTGCCAAAGAAGACCGAGAAGAAGGCCTAAAGGAGGCCAGGCAATCGCAGCGCCGCGTGCTCCCCTGCACGCAACGCGCTTTGCCGGCTCGGCCCACAACAATCGGCCCTTTTCAGGGCCACCACACAAACCTACGTCCAAAGCAAAATTTCAGTCGTCCTCGCCGCACCTTGTTTTGTTTTTTAACTTTGCACTGTCACAGCACAGCCGCCGCCGGCGCACGTCCGCCATCTTGTCGTCCACACAGCCCGTGTGGCCCAACACACACACACACATTTTGCACGGTCGCAGTCGCCTTCCAAACCGACAACGGCAGCAATAATGACCATTGTTAAAGGGAGGCGTGTCGACACACCGCCCTCCACTCCCGCGCGCAACGGCCGTCGACACGAACGAAACAGCTGATCCGGCCGCCTATGCCCACACGCCTTGCCTCGGAAACCCCAACGCCGCCGCAAACAAACACACAGAGCCAAACCACGCAAGCAAATAATCACCGCCTCTCGCACAACAACACACAGCCCGCCATCTCCGTCGCGATCGATACAAAGACACACAAACGAAGCAGCTCCACACACAGCCAGCCACATGACACGTTTCCTTTCCTTCTCCCCTCCCAGTCACATCACGTCGCTCAAACGGAAAGAAAGAAACAAAGACAGAGAGAAACAAACAAACAAACAACACAGCGCACACACGCAGCAACAACACAGACTCTTTCGCACTTTTCAACTTCCGAACAGTGTGGTGGCCCTGAAAAGGGCCGTTTTCTAGTCTCTCCCACCCACAAGCACGGCCGCGGGAAGGCCAGCGCCCGCTGCGACGCAGCCTAACCGCCGAAACCGTACAGGGTGCGCCCCTGCCTCTTCAGGGCGTACACCACGTCCATGGCCGTCACAGTCTTGCGCTTGGCGTGCTCAGTGTACGTCACCGCGTCGCGGATCACGTTCTCCAGGAACACCTTCAGCACCCCGCGGGTCTCCTCGTAGATCAGACCAGAGATGCGCTTCACGCCGCCCCTGCGAGCCAGGCGGCGGATGGCGGGCTTCGTGATGCCCTGGATGTTGTCGCGCAACACCTTGCGGTGCCGCTTGGCGCCACCCTTGCCGAGCCCCTTTCCTCCCTTGCCGCGGCCTGTCATCCTTCCTTCCTCGGGCAAAGCAAAACGTGCACAAACAGCAGCTGCAGCGGCTGGCGAGTCGGCTACGGTCTGCGCCCAGCGCGCCCGCCGCCCCCCTATATAGACTCTGGCCCGCCCTCCCCCCACCACGCGCAACCGAGGGCATATAAGCGCAGCACGGAGGCGCGCGGGCCCGTTGTCAAGGCAGCACCGGACGCCGCGCCGCACCTAACCTCCACGCACGCCGCTCCGCTACCGCTACCGCCATGGCCCGCACAAAGCAAACGGCCCGCAAGTCCACCGGCGGAAAGGCGCCGCGCAAACAGCTCGCCACCAAGGCGGCGAGGAAGAGCGCGCCCGCCACCGGAGGCGTCAAGAAGCCCCACCGCTACAGGCCGGGCACCGTCGCCCTGCGAGAAATCAGGCGCTACCAGAAGAGCACAGAGCTGCTCATCCGCAAGCTGCCATTCCAGCGCCTAGTGCGCGAGATCGCCCAGGACTTCAAGACCGACCTGCGCTTCCAGAGCTCCGCAGTCATGGCCCTGCAGGAGGCCAGCGAGGCCTACCTCGTCGGCCTCTTCGAAGACACCAACCTGTGCGCAATCCACGCCAAGCGCGTCACCATCATGCCCAAGGACATCCAGCTCGCGCGCCGCATCCGCGGCGAGCGCGCCTAAACCGCGCCGCGGCACCGCACCGCACAAACAAAAACGGCCCTTTTCAGGGCCACTAACATCTCTCCGTCGCGAGCAAACTTTGTCGGTCGCCTGCCTCTCGCCCCGCAACCCAAAAACAAACACCGCCACTTCCCGTCCGTCCGCCACACCCGCTCACTCTGCCTGCCTGCTAGCAGCGCGCAACAATCACACATCATCCCTCCCCGGCGCTCCAAGCGCACAATACCCAACGGCCGACGTCACACCGCACGGGTGGCTGGCCGGCCGCCGCTTTCGTTTCGAAAACAAAAAAAACCCGCACTCCACTCCGACGGCCAACGGCCAGGCAGGCGCGCTCGCTCGCTCTACACGCCACCGACTCCTTCCACATCTCTCAACGTGCCCCCCGTTGCAAAACATAACACACACAAAGGAACAAAACAAAGACCAGACACGACTCGACAAGACAGACATCCGAGAAGAACGAACGCAGGCAAGCCAACCAACGTATTCAAACAAAACAACGTGACAGAAAACCAACCGTCGGCCGCCGCCACAAACACGGCGACAATCAACCACGACAACAACAACACCGCTTACCGCTACCGCCGCCCACACCCGCCACCGACCCCCGCAATCCAACCACCACGGCACGCAAACAGCATCCCCACGGGCATACAGACAGACACCCACACCAAACGCAACACGACAATCAAAACCTTCCCCGACGTGCTTTGATGGCCCTGAGAAGGGCCGTTTTGGGCCGCGCGTCTCTTGCGCGCCACTAGACGACGACGGGGGGTGGGGACGACGGAGTCAAGCGCCAAACCCTTCCTTTCCCATCTCTTTCTCCTCTACTCTACTTCTTCTTCTTGGGCGAAGCCTTCGCCTTAGACGGCGTCGTCGCCTTCTTCGGGCGCGGCGCCTTCGGCTTCTTCGTCGGAACCTTGGCGGCCTTCTTCGCCTTCGACGGCGACTTGGCCTTGGCCGGCTTGGCCGCAGCCGCCTTCTTCGCACCCGCGGGAGCGGCCGACGCCGCAGACGCCTTCTTGGCGGCGCCCGCCTTCCGACCGGTCGCCGCCTTCACGCCACCAGCCTTCTTTGCGCCGGCCGCACGGGCGCCCTTCTTCTCCTTGCTGGCCGGAGCGGCGCGCTTCTTCTTGGCACCGCCAGCACGAGCCTTGCCGCCCTCGGCCGCCCCCCCGCCGCCGGCGCCGGCAAGCTTGAACGAGCCGGACGCGCCCTTCCCCTTCGTCTGCACCAGCTCGCCCGCCACGACGGCCGACTTGAGGTACTTCTTGATAAACGGCGCCAGCTTCTCCGCGTCCAGCTTGTAGTGCGCGGCTATGTACTTCTTGATCGCCTGCAGCGACGACCCGCCGCGCTCCTTCAGACTCTTGATGGCGGCCGTCACCATCTCAGAGGTGCGCGGGTGCGCAGGCTTGGCGCGCGGCTTCTTCGCAGACGACGCAGACTTGGCCTTCTTCGTAGTGCCGGTGGCGGCGGGTGCCGCAGCAGTCTCGTTCGTAGCCGCCTGATCTGCCATTTCGACGACGCGCGTAACACACAGCGAGAGCGAGCGGGACGGCAGGCACGCAAGCACAGCACAGCAGCAGAGCAGAGAATCACAAGGCCCAGCCAGTGTCGCGGGCGGGCGCGGACGGCCGAGAGAGCGGCCGCCACTCTGCGCGCCGCCGCGCCGCGCCTCCCGCGCTTGCTACCGCCCAACGTCCGACAGCCTGTGCGGAGCAGCCCCAAACCTGCGCCACAACCGCCCGCGCCTTTCAAACCACCGAGGATGGGGCTACACACAGCCACACCACAGTCGCCAACCAGTCGCCACGGCAGCGCCGCAAACCACGGCCAAACTGCAGCTACCGCGCGCTACAGCCTGGGTCGGCCCGCCGAGAATCGCCGCCCCCGCCCAAATGCCGCCCCCACAGCCCCAGCCGACGACCCGCCACAATGGCCAAACCTTCGGCAAAACTCCCACACCGTCGCCGCGGCAGCCCGGCCAGCGCGGCCGGCGCCACAGCCACACAAGCCGAGGCGTGCGGCGATGACGGCCGTGCAAACGCGCCTCCGCCGCCCCATCGCCTTCCGTCGCCCTCCCGCCGTTTCCCGATCGGCCCGCAGCCGTCGGGCCACATCGCGCGCCGTCCTCCTCCTCTCGCCCGCCAACATTCACAGCCGTTTCTCAACAATTGCCCGCCGCAAACGGACGCCGCCTGCGCAACAGGCGCCGCCGCCCCTCGCCGCTTCCGACCCAACCCCTCGACCGAGGCAAACCGCAATCCGAATCTACAGACCAACCCAATCTGCCGTCAAGCACACACGCCAGCCGACCTTACACGTTACGCGTTACACATTACGTTTACACGTCTAGGTTAGGTTAGGTTAGGTGGGCGTGGGTTAGGTTAAGGGGACTTGGGTTAGGTTAAGCGTCAAACTTAGGTTAAGCATTCAAACACGTCAGGCGTCAGAGGCTAGGTTAGGTTAGGTTACACGTTAGGTTAAGGGGTCAGTGCTAGGTTAAGAAGCGTCAAACGTGGGTTAAAAAAGCGTTCAAACGTGAGGCGTGAGCCGGACAGCTTACCGTACGTAGACGTTAGGGGCTCACAGGCTGAGCTCACCTCGCCACACCACAGGTTAGGTTCGGTTCGGTTCGCTCGGCTCAGCGTAAAGCGCCGAGGTCAGGGTTACGTTCGTTCACCTTCGGGCGCCACACTTTCGGTTGAAAGGTCGCGACGGGACGACGTCGGCAGGCACGCCGCAAACGAACAAAAAACGTACAGACGACGTCGAAAACCGCCGACAGACGGGGGAGCAGCACGACCACGACCAGATACCGAGCGCGAACGAGACACACGCGAACCACCCCCACCGGCCAAACGGCACCACACAACAACCCAGAGCACCACGTGTCGACACCAGAAGCAACCCGCCGCTCACGCGACATGGCTGGCACCGAAGGGCAACCGCCCGCAACTGCGCTTTCCGCGCCGGCCCGGATGCACGTCGTGCTACAACAACACCACTACCGTACACAGCCGCTGTTCACAACACCACTATCAATGGCGCGCCCGCGGCTCGCCGCCGTCGCAGTCGCAGCCGCAGCCCCAACGCCAGCACTTTTGCACCACCATTCACACGCACCGCAACACAGCTCGCCGACACAGCCGAACAAAACAAACACCACACAACAACAGCAACAACGCCGCCGCCTCTACTTGTGCCGGCGACCCACCCCGCCGATGGCGCACCTTTCGCCAGCCGGCAATCGACACACACGCACCCACCCCCCGGGGCCCAGTGCAAAAAAAAACCACACAAAAACAAAACAAAAACAAAACAACACAAACGACACGGGAAGCGCACACCGCCACTTCGCGCGCACGCCACCAACCAGTCGTCGTCTCAAAATAACAAACACAAACAAAATAAACTAACAACTAGGGCAACACAAAACAAAAACGCCTCGCACGAACCGCCCACAAAAAGGACAAGCACACGCACAGCCTCTGCTGACGACCACGACGCAGCGGCACGCTGCTCCTGTCCCGCGCCCCGCGCCCCACTCGATTCACAACTCACGCGACACCGTCAACGACGGGCTCGCTTCCCGCAACCTACCACCTTTCCGCCACGACGCACAGCCCCAGCCCCAGCCCCACCCGACGACTGCACTTTCACCACCGCCTCCCCCTTCCCCCCCAAAACACACACACACACACACACACACACACACACACACAGCCAGCCAAAAACGCACTCGCGACCCACACATGCACGTGCATCGGCACACGCCAACCAGTCAACGTCGACAACCACACGCAAGGCTCGAAACGAAAACGAAACCGGCGTCCTTCCACGTTGCCATCAAGCTACGCGACACAAGACACAAGGAACCAACACAACAGCCGGCCCCACTAATTCCCACTCTCACGCCGCAAAAAGCACACCGAAACCGCCAAACACGCACGCACATTCCCCTTCGCACTGACACCACCGACCGGCTCGCTACCACACACCTCTCGGCAGCCGTTTCACGCCAATTCGCCACACCGCCCACACAGTCGACAAGCGCCCGCCCTGTACGGCACACGCAACGACGCAGCGCAGCAAAGGGCGCCCGCAACACATACCTCTCCGCCGCCCGACGCGCCAACCGCCACACCACACCGCCGGCCACTCGCAAATTGTGCACTGCCACCAGCCACACGTCCAACACGCCGCGCCGCCTCCGGCCACCCGCCAGGGGGCGCTCACGTCCGCGACAACAGCGCGGCCCGCCGGGCCGGGCCGAACCGAACCGAGCCGCCGCTGCTCTGCACTCGGCACGGCCACACCCTGCTGCAGACCGGGCTCGTCCCTCTGTACGCGTCTGCCTGCGCATCAACACAACACGACCTTTTTTGTTTTTTCTTCTCTCTACCGCCATCCCTTCTTCTCGCGTTTTACTCGTTGTTGCAGCAGCGGCGCACACCTACACATCCACAGCCCCAGCCGAGCCGGCCTCACCTCAGGGCCCGCCGCCAGCGTCTCCTCCTCGGGCACAGGTGCGGTGCTGTGGCCGCCCATCCAACCGCATTGCTGGCCGTCCAGCCACCAGGCGTTCCCACTGCCGCGAGCCACGCCGCGCACCGACCCTGCTGCAGAACACGAAGCATAGCCAGAGACCGACCGATACACAAAGCAAGCCGTCGCCTCGCCTCTTGTCCTTCCTGCCTTCCTTCCGCCCCCGCCCTTCTCACACCACCGCCTCTCCACTTTCGCCCCCCCCTCCTTTTTTTTTTTTTTTTTTTGTTTTCTTCTTTCTTTCTTTCTTTCTTTCTTTCTTTCTTTCTTTCTTTCTTTCTTTGGCCCTCTCTCCTTCCCGCCATGGCGGTTACGGCACCGCCTGCAGCGGCAGATTTTTTGCGCCCACACGCCTACTCCTACCACCATTAAACCTTGCCCTGCCCTGCCCTGCCCTGCCCTGCCCATCAACGTCGCAGTCGAACCGACGCTTGCCAACACACTGCCCACGTTCCTTTCTCTTTTCGGCCTACGCCCATTACGCGCCGCCGCCACAGCACCTTCCCTTCCCACAACACACCGACGTCATCACACGCACCCAAAACAGGGGCCACGACCGTGTTCCTCGCCCACTCCCATCCCGCACGGTACGCACATTCCCAACTACTACCGCGCACCCTCCCTTTCCAATCTGTGTGTCTCTGTGTCTGTGTCCTGTCCGCGCGTGACGCCTCTCAACATCCGCCGTCCCCCGTCCCGTTTTCGCCCCCATGCCGTCGTCGCGCCGCCTCCGCCCCTGTCCGCCCCGCACCACACCATACACCGCTGCTTGTCCCGGCCGTTGCCACCAAAGGCGCCGACCGCAAACGCGCCACGCCGCAGCCCCCGTGCGTCTCGCGCTCGCTTGCATCTCCGTGCCGACGCTGCCTCTCTTCCCGCTCG
Organism: Schistocerca americana; assembly: GCF_021461395.2. Taxonomy (NCBI): domain Eukaryota; kingdom Metazoa; phylum Arthropoda; class Insecta; order Orthoptera; family Acrididae; genus Schistocerca; species Schistocerca americana. Next base: position 40,644 of record NW_025726040.1, read on the forward strand.
CACTCGACCTCGACAACACAGTCTTTGGCTCCGCCACTGCGTGTTCCGGTGGTACGCACGCTGCAACACGTATGTATTCATTACCAGAGCGATGGCGAGGCATGACAGCATCTCTGTCTGACCAGAGAGTTCTTTATCGCTGCTAGTCGGCGCTTGGACCGCGCCAGACGACAGTAGTGGCACGCACCGGGTCGCCAGGAACAGTTGTTATATATATATATTGTAGCGCGAGTCGGGAGAGGTAGTAGTCGGTCGACAGTAGTAGCGGGTGGACGGTTGTACTGAGCGGGCGTCGGCGGCGTGCTCTGCTCGTCTCGCGACTCTGGTCACGGTTCGGGACGATGTATAGTCTATTGTGTTATAATCAAACGGTGGTGTGACGCTGCATTGCGCAAATCTGATAACGTATGTTCATTGTACTTATTTTGTTCAACAACAAAAGCCCCACTATTACTTTTTTTCTAAAGTAACTTTTGTCTCTTAACGAAAAACATTCACTTTTTAAAGACTACTTCCTATGGCATTTCCCTCCAAGGAGTGCAATTAATTACCAGCCAGCACTCATTCATTGCACACAGCTGTGTAAGGGGTATCTACAATTGAGGAGCGGATATAAATGCAATTTTTTGTTTTTTTTTTTTTTTGTGTGTGTGTTGTAACCTCCCAGCAAAATTTAAAATAATGGACAATGTTATTTACGGATGCTAATGGACATTGCGCTAATTGTAACCTCGCCCACAATGAGAGGTATTGAAAATGGCAACACAAATGTGAAATTCGCAATCTGACTCAAATATAAAGTCTTCACACAACATTTAAAAAAGTCCGTTCAGTGACAAGAAACTTCAATTAAACCGAAATATCGGTCTTTGGCCCTGTGCAAAACAATCAGAATTAAAGTCTTACCTCCGAATAAATGGATGTCACATTTCTGCTCTGGTTGTTGCGCAGCGCTTGGAGGAACTGCATTGCAAATAATAATATTCTCTTTTTTTGTGATTTTAGTGACATTTTTCTTCAAAGAAGTGGAATGAAATGTGAAGTGCAACGAACTCTTTAGTTCAATAAACAATTAAATGTTTGAAAAATGCTTTTGAAATAAAAATTATTATTGGGGAACTTGTTGGAGAATAATTACAATAAATACAATTTTTCATTATCTAATGATTATATTAATTAACAGTATACCTTATTCACCATCTTGACCAGTGTTGCCGACCGCCTACATCACACAACCGCACTCGGCTGCTACTACTGACCGACCGCTCTGCATGACGACTATTGGCGTACTGCACGCGACGACTACTGACAGAGTACAGCCCTCAACTACACAGAGCTACGGACTCGCAACGACTACTGACTGACTGACTGACTGACTGACTGAGAACCGCTCGCAACACTCGCGCAGTCCAGCGCAAACTCTCTGGTCACAGATGCTACAATGTCTCGCCATCGCTACTATGTTACATACGTGTTTCAGTGTCTTTTTCATTGGGGTAACGATCTTTGGCTCTTTTTATTCTGAATACAGGGCCAAAGGTCAACGCTGCTGCCCTTATACAATTTATCAGGTTTCATTATGTCTGTTGCAATGTTACATACGGTTCACTCTTTCATTAATATTATCGTTGGGTTTGTTTTGTAGGGACGTTAACATTCTGGCACATTTTTATTATCATCGGACTCTCTGCTATTTGTGCAGGGAGGTTATACCTGGGTCCATTTCCATTTCCATTTACATTTTAATATTGATAGACTTTTTGTTTTCTTGTTGTTTTTCCTTCTTTTTTTTTTGTTGTTTTTTTTTTGTTTTGTTTTTCCCGCTCTCACCACCACCGCCGCATCACGCCTTCCGTTTTCTTGGTTTCTTTTCTGTTCTTCAACTGCTTCAACATCACCGCGCCCCATTTCCACACCACAGCCATCAGCCTCCAAGACGGGCGGGCGCAGTGTGCCATTTCCGGCGCACAAGCACACCCGTACGGTACTCTCCTCGCCCCCACGCCACCAACAACACAGCGACCACGCGGCTTTCAGGCACGGCACGGCACCGGCGAAATGCGCCGCCCCCGCCCCTCCGCGCATCCGTCCGTCTCGCCACGTTCACTGACAGCCGCGTCTGCGGCTACACCACGACAACCACAACACAACACCGCTCCCCTCCCTGGCAACTCACATTGTTTTTCTCCTCCTCTTTTGCACAAACCACAACGCCGAGCACAGGCGCAAGCCACCCACACCGCGCCCCTCCCCGTCCCGTCTTTGGCCGCCGCTCCTCGTTTCCTCGTTTGCCCCCTCCCATCTCCCGAAATGCCATGCCAGCAGCGTTACGCATGCCCCTCCCCTGTCCACACAACACTACCGCCTAACGAACAGCCTTCCGGGCCACATGCAGGGCACGCCCACCTCCAAACACTGCCAATTCACGGACGCACGCACACACACACACACACACACACACACACACACACACGCACGCACACACACTCACTTTCTCGACACCTTTCTGTACGGAGGGTGCGTCATCTCGACCGTGACAGAGTGACGGCAACTATCGACGATCCATTTCCCCCCACTGGTAAAACATGTCCACTAACACCTACATACATCATTCAAGTACACAGACAATAGCATACACACAATGGGAGGGCACACGAACATGGACGGCACGGCACTGTCATACACTCTTCCTCAGAACCATATCAACAAACGTTACGTACATCCGGGAAAGCGAAAGCGAAAGCAAAAGCAAAGGGCAAAGCCCAATGCAGCCGTCAAAGGTAACGTTCACCACGGCAGACACTTGCAGCCGCGCCGCCGTTAAACGCATTTCAGTGCGGCTCCAATACGCCTCCGACACGGGAACGTTCCGTTGCTCTACGAATGCGTTTCTCCCCTTTTTCCCTTCCTCTCTCTTTTGCCCCCCCTCCTTGCACTCTTGCCTCATTCCTCACGTTCTGCCCAGACATTCGACCGATCAAAGTCAACCTTTCGTTACCGTTCTCAGCGCGACGGTGTACAACAGTATGACGGGTGTGCCCACGACTTCGGTTCAGTTGCGTGACGCCGGTCTATCGCGCCGATCGACAGTTACTCAGGGGGCGACGGATCGGACCACGTCACCGACACACAAAACACTTTCAAACAAACAAATACATACCGGATGGACACAGACAAACACGTGTACAGACATTCGCCAAACAAACGACCGCCGCCGCCGCCGCCGTCGTCGCGCTTACTGTACTGCACTGGACACGCGTGCATCTTGAATGACGACATCGGTGTGCGTGCGTCGTACGCAATCAGTCAGACACGGCTATCAAACATCAGAGTCGAATGGTACATCATCGTGCGTGTCGCCGTACACGTACAGTACAATACAACAACAATGCGTCTTAATGGCACGTTCATTTCAACGTCACTCACACACCTCCACGCTGCAGTTACGTCGCACCATTGTCGAACTCGGCGTACAGCAAAGGGAATAGTGGGCGGCAAAAAAAAAAAAAAAACCAAACAAAAACATTTCACATTTCACCCTCGCCATGTATGATGTGCAAAAAAAAAAACAAACCCGCAAACGGCCGTCGTTACGGTGACACAAAAGTCGCCGATCGCACTGTCCCCCCTCGCAGACGGGTAACACACACACACACACACACACACACACACCAACAACACCAATGGGTCAAAAACCACGCCAACGAGGCGTGCCACCATTCCACGCCACGGCGACCAACCTCGTGGCCGTACCCCGCGCAACACGCTTTGACGCGCCCCCCCCACCCACAAAAAAAAAAGGAAACACATACATCACAGCCGTCCACACAAACAACAACAACAACAATTCCGCCCTTCCCGCAAAAGGCACGTTGGTGGCCCTGAAAAGGGCCGTTTTGCCGCTCTCGCAACGGAGGAGCCTTCTCCATCCTTCCTTCCTTCCTTCCATTCCAGAGCCACCTCCTTACTTGGAGCTCGTGTACTTGGTCACCGCCTTCGTGCCCTCGCTCACGGCGTGCTTGGCCAGCTCGCCAGGCAGCAACAGCCGCACAGCGGTCTGGATCTCGCGGGACGTGATGGTCGAGCGCTTGTTGTAGTGCGCCAGGCGAGAAGCCTCGGCCGCAATGCGCTCGAAAATGTCGTTCACGAAGCTGTTCATGATGCTCATCGCCTTCGACGAGATGCCCGTGTCAGGGTGCACCTGCTTCAGCACCTTGTAGATGTAGATGGCATAGCTCTCCTTCCTCTTGCGCTTCTTCTTCTTGTCGCCCTTCGAAATGTTCTTCTGCGCCTTGCCAGCCTTCTTGGCGGCCTTCCCGCTAGTCTTGGGCGGCATCTCGAACCAACGTACGGCAGCAGCAACACCAGTAGCAAGCGCTCCGCTCTAGTCAGCGTCTCCCCACACAGTGGCACCCGCCGCCAGCCGCCGCCGCACCTTTACCAGCTCGCCCTGTTGCGGCCGCCGACCAGGACACAGTAAGAACACAGGTCTTCGCATCTACCAAATATTCCCGTGCACTTACCGGTGACCCACCCGACCCGCCGAACCACCTACCACCACCACCACACACCAGTAAACAGGTTCCTCAAGCTGATGGAAGCCCTAGGGAAGTCAGTCCACCACGCCATCCACAAACCAGTCCGCGAGAAGCAGTCGAGTCTGCTGCAATCCAGCAACTCGCGTCGTCCATCCGACTGCTACAGGCACAGATGACCCAGCTAGTGGGCATTCTAGCAACATTGACGCAGCTCCCCGCCGACCTCAGATCGGCAGCACAGCAGTCGCCTGTAGCAGCGACAGCCACAGGAAAAATTGTCCCCCACCATGGATAGGAGACCTAATATACAAGGTCTCAAAATATGCGCGTTTAACGCAGACAACCTTACTCGCCAACCCACGGAGTTTAGAGAATTCATACAGGAAGAAAAAGTTGACATATGCCTAGTGGGAGAAACATTCCTCAAACCAGGACTAAGAGTTTCTGTACCAAACTACATTTGTTACAGAAACGACCGACCCACTCACGGAGGCGGGGTAGCGGTATATGTCAAAAAAGGTATCAGACACCATCAAATATACCCCCCCAATACAGCAGAAATAGAAACAGCGGCAATCGAAGTGGCTACAGTAACTGGCCCCCTAACAGTCGTTGCAGTGTATCGCCCCCCTTCCCAAAGACTAGAAGAGGACGACATAGCTGCACTAAGTCGCATTAGAGGCAAACTACTAATAGCAGGGGACCTAAATGCCAAGCACGCGGACTGGAACTCGAGACGCCGAAATCAAGCTGGTCAACAACTGCAACGACTCGCGCGCACACACCAGTTACAAATATGGGGCCCAGAGGAACCGACACACTTCCCAAAGAACGGAGGAAGACCGGACGTCCTCGACATAGCCATCACAAAGAATCTGGTGGGCTTTGTATCCGCGACATCGGTAAACAGAATGTCGTCGGACCACAATCCCGTGATTTTCGAGGTCGACATGGGAGAATGGCTCTCTAGCCCACAACGGCATGCGACATACAAGCGCATCAATAAGGAGCAATTCAGCAATGCAGTAGCAGCTGAACTTGCCCAGACCCCGCCTCCAACTGCAGAGACAGCAGAACAGGCACTAGACGACCTCACAAGAGCGATCCTACAAGCTGCTGAGGGAGCCACACCGCCTCCTGCGGGGCCCCCCCGCTCCAGGCAACTCCCCCCGCACTTGCTTGCGCAAATACGGCACAAAAACAGGATCGCCAAAGAGTGGAAGCTCACCAGAAATAGGGATACACGGAGGCTACTCAATAGGCTACAGAGAGAGCTGAAAGCCGATCTCAATGAGTACCGCAACCAACAATGGTCGGCAAGGCTCTCAGCTCTCAAACTAGACGACAATAGTTTATGGCAAGCCACCAAACAGTACACAAAAAGACGCGCAAAAATGCCACCACTCCATGGCGAACGCGGACTGCAGTTCAGCCCCATCGACAAAGCTAACGCACTAGCCGACGTGTTCGAAAAACAGTTCAGACCAGCAGAAGTACAGGACAGAGAACACGTCGCAACAGTCCGCAGAGAACTGGCCGTGTTCCTGGAAGCAGACGACGAAGATGACTACACGCCACTCTTCAATACTGAAGATGTGGCGCGCTGCATCAAGTCCCTGCCCACCAGGAAAACACCGGGTCACGACCAGGTCACAAATGAATTGCTGAAACTCCTCCCGCCTCTGGCAATCACCCACCTGACCGATATAGTTAATGAACTGACGCGATCACAAAAATTCCCGGCGCAGTGGAAGCACGCAGAAGTTATTGCGATCGCGAAACCAGGAAAAGACCCGGTGTTCCCGCAACACTATAGACCAATTAGTCTACTGCCTACCCTCAGTAAACTTTACGAGCGCCTCCTACTAACCCCCATACAGGACTATATCACAAGAGAGCAGATTCTGCCGAAATTCCAATTCGGATTTAGGCAAAGACACTCCGCCCCCCAGCAAATCATGAGGGTGGTTGAAGCAGCCACAGACAGCTTCAACCGAAAGGGCTACTGCGGGCTTGTCTTGTTAGACGTAGCAAAAGCCTTCGACTCAGTCTGGCACACCGGGATATTACACAAGATGTACACCCTAGGCTTCCCCGGAAAGATAGTCAAAATCGTTAAAAACTATCTCTCCGGTAGGACTTTCTCAGTCAAGATCGATGGATCCCTGTCGACCAGGAGAAGAATCAGTGCAGGCGTGCCCCAGGGCTCAGTCCTGGGACCCGTCCTCTACAGTGTCTACACTGCTGACATCCCTACGACTCAGCATGTAAACACTGCACAGTACGCAGACGACACTGCATTCTTCTCCTGCTCGACAAACAGGAACCTGGTTACAAGGCGTCTGCAAACCGCCCTAAACAGGACGGAAAACTGGGCAAAGCAGTGGCGCATCTCAATTAACTCTGAGAAAACACAAGCCATGCTGCTCACCAGACGCTATGGGAAACGCCGACCCCCAAGAAGACCATACCAACTGCTGAGATTGCAGGGGCAGAATTTGCCATGGAGAAATTCTGCGAAGTACCTCGGTGTCACACTTGACAGACGCCTGACATGGAAGTGCCACATAGAGGAGCTTCGCAGAAAGGCTCACGCCAGGATGCAGATTCTGTACCCTGTCTTGAACAGCACCAGTTCCCTCGACCCCGCAACAGGAGTAGCGATCTATCGAAGTCTAATTCGACCGATACTGGAATATGCGTGCCCTGTATGGGGCTACGCAGCCAGATCGACGATAGATCGCTTACAAAAGACTCAAAACAGAGCGTTAAGACGAGCCCTACACGTCCCCACGCGCTTCCCCACGGCAGATTTGCACGAAGCCGCAGACATAGAGCCAATCACCACAAGATTCCGCGCCCTGGCAGAAGTGTTCTACGCCACGGCGCGGAAGTCAGAAAACGAATTAATCAACACCCTTGGGCAATACGAACCCCATAGGCAGAGATATAACAGACCCAAGTCGCTACTCCTGCAGTAGCAGAAAAAGAACAACTAAAGAAAACTCTCAACGAACAGCAACCAACAAAAGCAAAGAAACAAAAACAACACAAAAGAAAAGAGGAGGAAATGTCCTAATGTGACAACAACCTCCACCAGCACACCCTCTAAAGGTAGAGGAATAAAAGAGAGAAGCAGAGAGCTGCGCCGGCACGCACTCCGCTGCTCGACTCGCTGCCGCTCGCACCGGTCGTTTTCGTTGCCGTTTCGTGTGCACCGTCGCTAGCCCATCGCCATGTCCGGACGCGGAAAGGGAGGCAAAGTCAAGGGCAAGTCAAAGTCCCGCTCAAGCAGGGCTGGGCTCCAGTTCCCGGTCGGCAGAATCCACCGCCTCCTGCGCAAGGGAAACTACGCAGAGCGCGTCGGCGCCGGGGCGCCCGTCTACCTCGCCGCCGTCATGGAGTACCTCGCGGCTGAGGTGCTCGAGCTGGCCGGAAACGCGGCCCGCGACAACAAGAAGACGCGCATCATCCCGCGCCACCTGCAGCTTGCCATCCGCAACGACGAGGAGCTCAACAAGCTCCTGTCGGGCGTCACCATCGCACAGGGTGGTGTCCTGCCCAACATCCAGGCCGTCCTGCTGCCAAAGAAGACCGAGAAGAAGGCCTAAAGGAGGCCAGGCAATCGCAGCGCCGCGTGCTCCCCTGCACGCAACGCGCTTTGCCGGCTCGGCCCACAACAATCGGCCCTTTTCAGGGCCACCACACAAACCTACGTCCAAAGCAAAATTTCAGTCGTCCTCGCCGCACCTTGTTTTGTTTTTTAACTTTGCACTGTCACAGCACAGCCGCCGCCGGCGCACGTCCGCCATCTTGTCGTCCACACAGCCCGTGTGGCCCAACACACACACACACATTTTGCACGGTCGCAGTCGCCTTCCAAACCGACAACGGCAGCAATAATGACCATTGTTAAAGGGAGGCGTGTCGACACACCGCCCTCCACTCCCGCGCGCAACGGCCGTCGACACGAACGAAACAGCTGATCCGGCCGCCTATGCCCACACGCCTTGCCTCGGAAACCCCAACGCCGCCGCAAACAAACACACAGAGCCAAACCACGCAAGCAAATAATCACCGCCTCTCGCACAACAACACACAGCCCGCCATCTCCGTCGCGATCGATACAAAGACACACAAACGAAGCAGCTCCACACACAGCCAGCCACATGACACGTTTCCTTTCCTTCTCCCCTCCCAGTCACATCACGTCGCTCAAACGGAAAGAAAGAAACAAAGACAGAGAGAAACAAACAAACAAACAACACAGCGCACACACGCAGCAACAACACAGACTCTTTCGCACTTTTCAACTTCCGAACAGTGTGGTGGCCCTGAAAAGGGCCGTTTTCTAGTCTCTCCCACCCACAAGCACGGCCGCGGGAAGGCCAGCGCCCGCTGCGACGCAGCCTAACCGCCGAAACCGTACAGGGTGCGCCCCTGCCTCTTCAGGGCGTACACCACGTCCATGGCCGTCACAGTCTTGCGCTTGGCGTGCTCAGTGTACGTCACCGCGTCGCGGATCACGTTCTCCAGGAACACCTTCAGCACCCCGCGGGTCTCCTCGTAGATCAGACCAGAGATGCGCTTCACGCCGCCCCTGCGAGCCAGGCGGCGGATGGCGGGCTTCGTGATGCCCTGGATGTTGTCGCGCAACACCTTGCGGTGCCGCTTGGCGCCACCCTTGCCGAGCCCCTTTCCTCCCTTGCCGCGGCCTGTCATCCTTCCTTCCTCGGGCAAAGCAAAACGTGCACAAACAGCAGCTGCAGCGGCTGGCGAGTCGGCTACGGTCTGCGCCCAGCGCTTTTTTTTTTTTTTTTTTTTTTTTTTTTTTTTTTTTTTTTTTTTTTTTTTTTTGCACTTTTCATTCCCTTCTCAGATGGAGAAGGGCGGGCTGCTTGAGAGCGCGCAATGCTCTTTTCAGCCATTTGGTTTGGTTATTCTGCTTTGGCTCTGTTTATTCTTTTTTGCTGGGGTGCAAGGAAGGGGGGGGGCATTTCTCCCAATTGGGAATTTATTTGCAGGAGTTTATAGGGGACAGTTCCGGTATTTACCTTAGCGGCCAAGGAAAACCTGCAAAACCCGGCCAGAACTGCTTGTGTCTTGCCTTCTCTTTATTTTCCGTGTTGCCAGCGTTGCCGCTGGCGATCACGGCGGGCTTCGCGTCTTCTGTCACGCTCCGCCTCTTGCTCGTCTCTCCGTCTTCGGAACTGCTCTTCTAGGGCTTCCTCCTTTCTTCTTATGAGCTCCCTGCTTTGCAGGAAGCTCATTTGGTATTCGTCTCGGTCGGCCACGTTTGGGATGGTGTCGTCCAGGATTTCGCTGTCCACTAGGTTTCCCCAGTGGTTGACGAACTCCTTGGTTTGGACGCTTTGGTCCTGACGTGCTCCCAGTGCTCCCGTGCCTTCTGACGAGACCTGTATGGCTCGACCGATGGTCAACTTCTTCGGCCAGGCCGTTTGTGTGGCCTGGTCACGCCTGGGGTGTGCTGCATCTGTTGCCGGTGTTGTCGGCCCGTCGTCTTTGTGCTGCTGATCCGTCTGCAGCGCCTGCGTCCCCTTGCTGGTATTGCTGCGGAGGTGTTCACGGAGAGTGAGGCAGGCGGCCTCCATCTCTGCATGGAGGACCATGCGGAATCGTGATTCCGCCTCCTGGAGGGCCGAGTCGATGTCGGGACCAACTGTCGCCGCCGTCTTCCCCCTCGCTGCGTCGCACCGCCGCCCCCCTCCACCGCCCTTGCCCCAGGCGGCGGGGGAAGGCGGCCGCACGTGAGCGGTGGCCGTCCTCGAATCTCCTCCGGGTGCCGCCGTTGTTCCCGCGGCGTTGCCTCCTCCTCTCGCTGTTTCTGTCCCTCCGTTGCTCGCCGCAGCTGCAGAACGTTGTCTCCTTCTCCTGCGGCGTCGCCTCTTTGTCTGGGCCGCAGTCTTCTTAGCAGTGGCGGGATTTGGGCCGTTGAAGGCCTGACATCCGCGCCAGCTGGCGACGTGCTCACCGCCGCAGCGGGCGCACGTCGGTTTGACGGCTTTGGTGCTGGTACAGGTGCGGGTGTCATGGTGACGCCCGCACTTGACGCACCTGGCGGCGTTGCGGCAGTGCTTTGCCACATGCCCTTCCTCCTGGCACTTGAAACACTGCGGCTTCATGTCCAGGTGGGGGGGGAGAGTCTCCGGCTGCACGTGGAAGCCCAACAGCTTCCGGATGTCAAGAACGTCCCTGCCGTTGTCCGCCGCTGGTGTGGCGACAATAAACAGAGGCGGCTTCGTCCTATTGGTTCTGTTGTGCAACCTGACGGTTGCCCCAACAAAACCCTGGCGGCGCAGTCCTTCTTCCACTGCTCGCTCCGTCAGGATCCAAGGTAGTCCCCTCAGAAGCGCCTTGGTTACTTCTTTGCGACGAGTCTTTTGACCCATCGCACCTCTTTCCGGGGCGTCCACCGTGTGAGCGGCCACAAGGGCCTTCAGGGCCCTGTAGTCGTTCCAGTCAGCGGCCTGGAGCTTGATGGTGGCGTCGGAGTCGACGGACTCTACGACGACCTCCTTGTCGCAGCTCTGCCCCATCTCATCGTATAGTTCTACCCACTCGACCTCCTTGCACTTGATGTACAGGGCGGGAGCGGGGGAAACTGCTTCTTCTGTCGTCGAGTTGCCGCCTCTCGCGACATCACGTCCTACGCTGCTCATCTTAACCATACTGCGCGAGGGTTTGACAATTTGCTTTTTTTGCCGTTAAAACAGCAACACGACAATTTGCCACCCGCGCGCAGTACGATCTCCTCGCTCACTCTCCCGTAGTAGCAGAGCGCCGCGCTACAGTGACCTGCACGCTACGGCTGCCACAACTCGTCTGACGCGCCCAGCGCTTACTAACTAAGGATGGGGCCCCTCCACGCCCGCACCAACGTGGTGACCAACACAAAAGTTCTACTGTCACCTCCGTATGCATGTTAGTTTTGAATCAAGGCGTCACAGGATGCAGGCTGTGATGTTATCCATGCGTCTGGGTAAGGCTACTCATTAACATGGTCCATCAGGAGATAGTAGTGGTCGAAAGCGATCGAAGGGTAGCGGTTGTAAGAGCAGAGGAAAAAAAAGTGCCAAGGCCAGCGCCAAGGGAAAAAAACCTCTGCGACAGTAGGACGGGAAGTAAGAGCAGTAGCGGTTTGCTAGCTGCGACAGAGCATGCAAGGTGAGGGGGGTTAGCGTGAGGTATCGTGCAACGTTACCTATGTACTGCGTGGTCGTTCGCTGGGTCAGTCCGGTGCTGCGGCTGGGCTCCCTCGTTGTCTCCTGGGCCGGCCGCAGTGGCTTACTCCCTGTAACACAAAAGTTCGGCGCGGCAGCGCGGCGACGCCTGCGCGATGAAGACTGCCCTGGCGGTTTTCTTCTTTGCACCTTTCACCTGCGGTGCTGCTGGGGCAACCGCTGGGACAGGCGCGCGAACGTCCTTCTGCGAGGTCGCAGGAGTGTTCGCAGGTACGACTGCACTGAGGCCTTGGGCGAAGACTGCACGCAGTTGCCTCAAGGCCTCTTCCTTCTCTGCAGCCACGGCGGCTGCGAAGGCAGCCCTCTCCACCGCCATTACGGCTTTGAGCGCTGCTGTGGCCTCCTTCACGGCGATGCCGAGCTCGAGGTCACATCTCTTCGCGGGAGGGCGAGCTGCGTCCTGGCGGCCCGTTTCCGAGCGGCCGTCCCCGCCCCTGGCAGGTGGATCTGCTGCTGCGCCATCCCTCAGCTGCACCGGGCTGTTCTCCGCCCTACGCCGTTTCCGACGTCGTCTTCTCTTCTGCTGCTGCGTCGGTGCGGCCGCGGCCGCTTCGCCGCCCCCGGCACGGCTGCGGCTAGAGAAAGCCGCGCAACCGCGCCAGCTGGCGACGTGCGGGCCGCCACACCGGACACAAGTCGGCAGAGCGTTGCTGCCGCGGTCGCAGGCGCGGCTGTCGTGCTCACCTGAGCACTTGACGCACCGCGCCGCGTTGCGGCAATACTTCGCAACATGGCCCTCGCCCTGGCACCTGAAGCACTGGGGCTGAGGATCCATGGCGGTCGGGAGAGCTTCCGTCGTAACCGGGAAGCCCAGCAACTTCCGCAAGTCGAAGATGTCGCTCCCGCCGTCGACCGTTTGCACGGTCACGGCATAGAGCGGCGCCCTCTTCCTGTTGGTCCGGTTGTGCAACCTTGCGGCTGCATTACCAAACCCGGCTCGCAGCAGCCCTTCCCGGACCGTTGCCTCGTCACAGCACCAAGGCAACCCCCTGAGGAGTGCCTTAGTCGTCTTCATCCTTCCTACGGAAGGTGCCTTCTCACGCGCCGGCGGCGCGTCGACGATGTGGTCGGCCACTGCGACCTTGATCGCCCTGTGGTCGGCCACGTTTGCGGCTCGAACGCAGATCAGCGAGTCTGTATCAACAGACTCGTAGACCACCTCGTTCCGAGCGCATTTCGTCATGGTGTCGAACAGCGCTGTCCACCCGCCTTTGCACTTGACGTACAAAGGGGGGACAGGCCGCGACTCGTCTTCACAGGAGTTCCTTGCACGGTCGGCAGACTCAGAGAGTCGCACAACCGAAGGACCCTTCGTAGCGGCAGGTTTCCTCTGCGCACCCTTCTTTCCCATGCTGCGAGGCGCGGAACACGACAATTTGCACGCGTTGTCAAAACAACGCACGACAATTTGCTCTCCGCAGCGCCCACAGCACAGAAAACCTCTTCACGAGCTCTCAACGGCCGAGTAAGCGAAGCGCGCAACAGCAGCGATGCGCTCGCCTCGCCAGCTCGCGCCCGCCGCCCCCCTATATAGACTCTGGCCCGCCCTCCCCCCACCACGCGCAACCGAGGGCATATAAGCGCAGCACGGAGGCGCGCGGGCCCGTTGTCAAGGCAGCACCGGACGCCGCGCCGCACCTAACCTCCACGCACGCCGCTCCGCTACCGCTACCGCTACCGCTATGGCCCGCACAAAGCAAACGGCCCGCAAGTCCACCGGCGGAAAGGCGCCGCGCAAACAGCTCGCCACCAAGGCGGCGAGGAAGAGCGCGCCCGCCACCGGAGGCGTCAAGAAGCCCCACCGCTACAGGCCGGGCACCGTCGCCCTGCGAGAAATCAGGCGCTACCAGAAGAGCACAGAGCTGCTCATCCGCAAGCTGCCATTCCAGCGCCTAGTGCGCGAGATCGCCCAGGACTTCAAGACCGACCTGCGCTTCCAGAGCTCCGCAGTCATGGCCCTGCAGGAGGCCAGCGAGGCCTACCTCGTCGGCCTCTTCGAAGACACCAACCTGTGCGCAATCCACGCCAAGCGCGTCACCATCATGCCCAAGGACATCCAGCTCGCGCGCCGCATCCGCGGCGAGCGCGCCTAAACCGCGCCGCGGCACCGCACCGCACAAACAAAAACGGCCCTTTTCAGGGCCACTAACATCTCTCCGTCGCGAGCAAACTTTGTCGGTCGCCTGCCTCTCGCCCCGCAACCCAAAAACAAACACCGCCACTTCCCGTCCGTCCGCCACACCCGCTCACTCTGCCTGCCTGCTAGCAGCGCGCAACAATCACACATCATCCCTCCCCGGCGCTCCAAGCGCACAATACCCAACGGCCGACGTCACACCGCACGGGTGGCTGGCCGGCCGCCGCTTTCGTTTCGAAAACAAAAAAAACCCGCACTCCACTCCGACGGCCAACGGCCAGGCAGGCGCGCTCGCTCGCTCTACACGCCACCGACTCCTTCCACATCTCTCAACGTGCCCCCCGTTGCAAAACATAACACACACAAAGGAACAAAACAAAGACCAGACACGACTCGACAAGACAGACATCCGAGAAGAACGAACGCAGGCAAGCCAACCAACGTATTCAAACAAAACAACGTGACAGAAAACCAACCGTCGGCCGCCGCCACAAACACGGCGACAATCAACCACGACAACAACAACACCGCTTACCGCTACCGCCGCCCACACCCGCCACCGACCCCCGCAATCCAACCACCACGGCACGCAAACAGCATCCCCACGGGCATACAGACAGACACCCACACCAAACGCAACACGACAATCAAAACCTTCCCCGACGTGCTTTGATGGCCCTGAGAAGGGCCGTTTTGGGCCGCGCGTCTCTTGCGCGCCACTAGACGACGACGGGGGGTGGGGACGACGGAGTCAAGCGCCAAACCCTTCCTTTCCCATCTCTTTCTCCTCTACTCTACTTCTTCTTCTTGGGCGAAGCCTTCGCCTTAGACGGCGTCGTCGCCTTCTTCGGGCGCGGCGCCTTCGGCTTCTTCGTCGGAACCTTGGCGGCCTTCTTCGCCTTCGACGGCGACTTGGCCTTGGCCGGCTTGGCCGCAGCCGCCTTCTTCGCACCCGCGGGAGCGGCCGACGCCGCAGACGCCTTCTTGGCGGCGCCCGCCTTCCGACCGGTCGCCGCCTTCACGCCACCAGCCTTCTTTGCGCCGGCCGCACGGGCGCCCTTCTTCTCCTTGCTGGCCGGAGCGGCGCGCTTCTTCTTGGCACCGCCAGCACGAGCCTTGCCGCCCTCGGCCGCCCCCCCGCCGCCGGCGCCGGCAAGCTTGAACGAGCCGGACGCGCCCTTCCCCTTCGTCTGCACCAGCTCGCCCGCCACGACGGCCGACTTGAGGTACTTCTTGATAAACGGCGCCAGCTTCTCCGCGTCCAGCTTGTAGTGCGCGGCTATGTACTTCTTGATCGCCTGCAGCGACGACCCGCCGCGCTCCTTCAGACTCTTGATGGCGGCCGTCACCATCTCAGAGGTGCGCGGGTGCGCAGGCTTGGCGCGCGGCTTCTTCGCAGACGACGCAGACTTGGCCTTCTTCGTAGTGCCGGTGGCGGCGGGTGCCGCAGCAGTCTCGTTCGTAGCCGCCTGATCTGCCATTTCGACGACGCGCGTAACACACAGCGAGAGCGAGCGGGACGGCAGGCACGCAAGCACAGCACAGCAGCAGAGCAGAGAATCACTTTTTTTTTTTTTTTTTTTTTTTTTTTTTTTTTTTTTTTTTTTTTTTTTTTTTGTTCGTGCGATGGCTGGGGTTCTAGCTCCTTAGGAGCTTGGTCCCCCGTGTGTGCAGGATAGGTTTTTCTTAATTGGGGGCTCCATTTATTTATTAGCAAGAACAAATAATGGGGTCTCCTTTTTCAGCGCTTTGGGACTCACTGTGGACACTTTCGCCCTTTTGTGGTCCTCATTTAATGGTGGTTCATGGGCTTGAGTATTGTTTCTTGTGTTCTACTTGTTTGTGTTCTTTCTTCACTCTCATCGGTTCCTCTGTAGGTGCTTACTATTGTTGGTTCCTAATGATTGATAGAGGTACCTTGACTTTGTGCCAGGCGGTTGGTTCCACCGTGGCGATGTCTTCAAGCCTGTTGTTCGTGGGTCTGAGTCTCTCTATCTTTGTCACCAGTTTCCTGGTGGCTTCTTCGATTTGTTCAGCTATTCGTGGCATCTCGAGCTCCCTGTGGATTGCCTCTGTGCTGGTCCATGGAGGTGCGTGTAGGGTGAGTTTTAGGCACCTGTTCTGGAGTGTCTGCAGTTTCTTGATGTTCGTCTTGCACGTGATGCCCCATGCGGAGCACCCGTACAGGATGGCCGGCTGTATTATTGCCTTGTAAATCCGCAACTTAGTCCGGGTTGTCATTTCTTTGCTTGTCAGAAGTGGGTAGATAGCGTGGATTGCCCTTGTAATTTTCATCTTCTTCTCCTTGATGTGGTCTGTGAATAACATTTTCTTGTCAAGTGTGACTCCTAGATATTTTACTTTGTTTGTCCAGTTGATTCTATGTCCGTTGAGTTGTATTCTGTCTTGTATGTCCGGTCTGCGTCTTGTGAACAGGATGGCTTTGGTCTTTTCTGCGTTAATTTTTATTTTATTTAGCTTTGCCCACTTTTCAGTTAGGTTAGTTTGTTCTTGTAGTCGTCTCATTGTGGTGTCTAGTCTTCTGTGGCTTGTCAGTATTGCCGTGTCATCGGCGAATTGGGCCAGTACTGTATCCTCTGTTTTTGGAATGTCATTCACGTACACTGTGAAGAGGGTGGGAGACAGTACCGATCCCTGAGGAATCCCTTCCTCCAAGGTCTTGGTTTCAGATCTTTGCCCGTTTATTTTTACAAAAAATCGTCTGTTTGTCATGAAGCTGTTGATCATGCGTAAGTAGCACCTGGGTATGTCGGTATCTTCTTTTAGCTTCACCAGCAGATTGTTCCTCCACACCTTGTCGTATGCTTTTTCGACGTCCAGCATTAGTGCTGCTGTGTACTTTGCCAGGTTCATTGCTTTTGTGATCTCCTCTGTGATTCTTAGCAGCTGGAGCTCCGCTGATAACGTTTGTTGGTAAGCGAACTGTTCTCTCCTGATGACGTTCCCATCCAGGAGGGGTTGTCTTATTCGCGGGAGCAGCACACGTTCTAGAAGCTTCGACATGGTGCAGAGTAGGCTAATCGGGCGGTGGTTCTCGGGCTTCTTTAGATCTTTCTCTGCCTTGGGGATCGGTACTATCTTGCTGATTTTCCACGCATCTGGAAAGTAGTTTAGCATCATGCACGCATTTATGATGCGTGTTAGTAGCACCAGCGGTTTTCGTGGGATTTGTTTCAGCTGTTCGTTTGTGATGTTGTCTGGTCCAGGTGCTGAGCGTGTTCCTAGTCTTGCTATTATTCTCCGGACCTCTGTTGGTGTCGTCAGTTCTGGCCTATCATCTGCTGGTATGTTTTTGATTGCGTCAGCCTCCTGGTTGATGTGTCTGGCGAATTCTATCTCTTCTAGTGTTGGGTTACCCTCCTCTTCTATCTTGTTTTGCTCCTCATAGGTCTGGGCGAAGAGCTCTGCTTGTCGTAGTGCGTCAAATACTACGGTGTTTCCGTCCATTAGTGCTGACTTTCTTGGTTTAGGGTTCTTTAGGCTTTTGATCAGCTTCCAGTCCTCTCCTCCTCTGAGTGTTAGCTCACTCATGCGGTCCTCCCACTTTTCCGCCTTCCATTCTAGCACTCTTTTGTGTATTTCACGCGTGAGTCTATTCACCTCTCTTCTGTCTTCTGGGTTTCTGTCTCGAATCCATCGCTTCCTCGCTCTGTTTTTGAGGTACTTGAGGTCTTGGATCAACGGTGGGAGCTCGCTGTTCTTTCCTTCCACGAATGTCATTTTGGTTGTGGCCTTTCTTTGCGCGTTTTTGATCTGGTCCGCGAGGGTACCAATCACCTCGTCAATTTGCTGTTCATTGTTGAGTGGGGCAGTGGGGTTAACGTTGTTATTCAGCCAGCGGCTGAATTGGTTCCAGTCTGTTGTTATTTTTTGACTTTGTGGTGGGGGTTCTATTGTCTCGCCTAATTGAGTGATTACTGGAAGATGGTCTGATGTTAGGCTGTTTTTAACCTGCATTTCCATATCTGGATCCATGTTCTTGACCATGAATATATCCAGGACGTCTGGTTGGTGTCTGCTGTTGAAGGGTATATAGGTCGCTTCTAGGGGGGCTGTGACGACGGCTTGGAGCCTTTCTTCCAGGTTGTGTAGTGCTTCTCCTCTAGCGTTGCTCCTGTGTGCATTCCACGCTTCGTGCTTCGCATTTAGGTCGCCTGCCAGTAGTATGCGGTCGTGGTTATCGAAGATCTGTGTTAAATCATTTTCTTCCAGGTTCGCTCTTGGGCTGAGGTATGCTGCTACTAGTAGCAGTTTGCCATTGGACGTCTCTATGTTCACCAGTGTTGCCTCCAGAGCTGTCATTGGAGGGGTTGGCTCTGGGTGATGTATTATGTTTTGTCTGAGGTATATGGCAGTTCCTCCACCCATCCTGTTTACTCTATCCGTGCGGTGACATATCATGTTCCTCAGTTTGCAGCTTTGGGATGGACGTAAGTGGGTCTCTGTGACTATTAGCACATCTATTTTGTTTTGCTCAATGAATTCGTTGAGGAGGTCCTTTTTGTTTTTGATACCACATGCGTTGAAGTTGCAGATGCGCAGTAGTTTTTGTCCTCTCCTGTTAATTTCCATTAAAGATTTCGAAAATTTTCATCGCTCCTCCAGCGATAGCCATCAATTTTGACATGGCGTCAGGTGCTGAGTTTACTTCTTGTAGTGTTGATCGTGCTGTGTTCAGTACTTGTCTCCAGTTGAAGGATGCCCAGATGGATTTAACTTCGTCAATGAAGCCCTTGACTCCTTCCATCATCCCTTGGTTTCCTGTTGTTTGTTCTGCTCCTTGTGTGTTAATGTTGCCCCATGCTCTTCTTCTCCCTCTTTGTTGTGCCTCTGCTGGTGTTGGCATTGCTGTCGGTCTTATCTGTTGTTGTTGTTGTCTTGTTTGTCTTTGCAGGTGTTGTTGGTTTTCTCTTCCGTACGCTTCTGCTGCTTCCTGATAAGCCCTGCAGCCTCTGTGGGACGCTGCATGCCCGTCTTCTCCACAGTTGATGCAGTGTGGGATGGCATTTGTTGGTAGCTGGCAATCTTTTGCTCTGTGATCACCTCCACATCTTGCGCATCTGGTGGGCATGCCACAGTATCCCGCTGTGTGAAAAAATCCTTGGCACTTCTTACACTGTGGCGGTCCATCTCTGTTTTTGTAAGTCTCAATTGTTACTTTTGTGTCAAGTAGGTATCTCAGGTTGTAGATGTTCTGGTTTTCAGGTTTTTTGTCTAGTGATATGCAGAACACGTCCATGGGTTTAAGCTCCCTTGTTTCAGGAATCCTTTTCTTGTACTGGTGTACATTATTCGGGTGGAAGTTGTTGTATCTTAAGTCAGCGTTGAGTTCGTCTTCTGTGACTGTGTCAGGCAGACCTTTGATGACTACTTTCAGCTGTCTGTCTTCTTGAAGCTGGTGGGTGTAATTTCCGATTTGGTGGCGTCTGAAGAAGGCCAGTGCTGTTCTTTGGTCTCTGACCGACTCAAAGTGGTACTTTATTGACTTTCCTTTGTGTATCACCCTAATGGGTCCTTCCATTTCTTTTTTCAGTGCTGCGTTTAATGTCAGGTAGTGGCCTGCATACTGTATGGTTATGGGAGGTACCCTGGGCTTTTTCGGCGTTATTCTCTGCGATGTTGTCGGGTTTTGGCTCTGTTGAGGCGTCTCTTGTGGTGTACCGTTCCCTGTTTGCAGGTTTTGGGTATTCTGCAAGGTGTCAAATCTGTTCCTCGTTTCGATTGTGAACTGCTTGTTTTGGGAGTCGGTTTCAGCGGAGTTTTTCCTCTTGATTGTTTTTCTTGGCACTCTGAAGCCCTCGTTATCTTCGTATAGCTCCATTTGTTGCATTTGGTACGTGTTTTGATCTATTTGTGGCGTGTCTTGGTCCATTTCTTCGTCCTCGCTCGATGACGCATAATGTTCCGTTTTTCTTCCTTCCGCTCCCACTAGGTGGTTTGTTTCATGCTGGCTTTGCTGGTTGGTGCTATATATGTCTCTGATATCAATTTGGTGTCGTTCGGTTGGTGTTATAGCGCCGGCGGCCATCTTGGTCTCTTCCGCGGCGGCAGCAGCTGCGGCGGCCATCTTGCGCTTTTCCGCTTCAATGGCAGCGGCTCCGGCTTCAGTTGTAGCCGTAGTGGTTTTTCCCCCGTTGGGGGCAGTTGTCTTGGCTGTTTCCAGGGTTTTCGGGCGTTCCGAACTTTCCCTTCGTAGTTTTTCGATGGTTTGGAGCATTGCCTGTTCCATGGTGGGCGTCGTACCTGTTGTCAGTTCCCTCTCGGCGCTCGTGTGGTAGTGTCTTTCGACGGTACGATGGAGAGACTCAGACCTACTCGCGGAACTAGGCCTTGCCCTGCTTCTTGATCTGTGCCTGAAGGCGCGCGGACGTACCCCGCCCAGGGAGTCGGCCACCTGTCGGTCGACTGCCTGGTGAGGAGGCCCTGGTGCCTCTTCATTCCCTATGCTAAACATTCCTAGCCCATCCGGCTATCCCGGAGGATCTCGCCTATCACTAGTAAGACGGCCCTATCAGGACACAATTGCTTTTTTAACACGCAGTGGGAGCACTTCAAACTTAAAAGTTCGTAGCGCACCCCCCGCGTGTGCACACAGCTCGGCTGCTCGGAGACCGATCAGAGAATCACAAGGCCCAGCCAGTGTCGCGGGCGGGCGCGGACGGCCGAGAGAGCGGCCGCCACTCTGCGCGCCGCCGCGCCGCGCCTCCCGCGCTTGCTACCGCCCAACGTCCGACAGCCTGTGCGGAGCAGCCCCAAACCTGCGCCACAACCGCCCGCGCCTTTCAAACCACCGAGGATGGGGCTACACACAGCCACACCACAGTCGCCAACCAGTCGCCACGGCAGCGCCGCAAACCACGGCCAAACTGCAGCTACCGCGCGCTACAGCCTGGGTCGGCCCGCCGAGAATCGCCGCCCCCGCCCAAATGCCGCCCCCACAGCCCCAGCCGACGACCCGCCACAATGGCCAAACCTTCGGCAAAACTCCCACACCGTCGCCGCGGCAGCCCGGCCAGCGCGGCCGGCGCCACAGCCACACAAGCCGAGGCGTGCGGCGATGACGGCCGTGCAAACGCGCCTCCGCCGCCCCATCGCCTTCCGTCGCCCTCCCGCCGTTTCCCGATCGGCCCGCAGCCGTCGGGCCACATCGCGCGCCGTCCTCCTCCTCTCGCCCGCCAACATTCACAGCCGTTTCTCAACAATTGCCCGCCGCAAACGGACGCCGCCTGCGCAACAGGCGCCGCCGCCCCTCGCCGCTTCCGACCCAACCCCTCGACCGAGGCAAACCGCAATCCGAATCTACAGACCAACCCAATCTGCCGTCAAGCACACACGCCAGCCGACCTTACACGTTACGCGTTACACATTACGTTTACACGTCTAGGTTAGGTTAGGTTAGGTGGGCGTGGGTTAGGTTAAGGGGACTTGGGTTAGGTTAAGCGTCAAACTTAGGTTAAGCATTCAAACACGTCAGGCGTCAGAGGCTAGGTTAGGTTAGGTTACACGTTAGGTTAAGGGGTCAGTGCTAGGTTAAGAAGCGTCAAACGTAGGTTAAAAAAGCGTTCAAACGTGAGGCGTGAGCCGGACAGCTTACCGTACGTAGACGTTAGGGGCTCACAGGCTGAGCTCACCTCGCCACACCACAGGTTAGGTTCGGTTCGGTTCGCTCGGCTCAGCGTAAAGCGCCGAGGTCAGGGTTACGTTCGTTCACCTTCGGGCGCCACACTTTCGGTTGAAAGGTCGCGACGGGACGACGTCGGCAGGCACGCCGCAAACGAACAAAAAACGTACAGACGACGTCGAAAACCGCCGACAGACGGGGGAGCAGCACGACCACGACCAGATACCGAGCGCGAACGAGACACACGCGAACCACCCCCACCGGCCAAACGGCACCACACAACAACCCAGAGCACCACGTGTCGACACCAGAAGCAACCCGCCGCTCACGCGACATGGCTGGCACCGAAGGGCAACCGCCCGCAACTGCGCTTTCCGCGCCGGCCCGGATGCACGTCGTGCTACAACAACACCACTACCGTACACAGCCGCTGTTCACAACACCACTATCAATGGCGCGCCCGCGGCTCGCCGCCGTCGCAGTCGCAGCCGCAGCCCCAACGCCAGCACTTTTGCACCACCATTCACACGCACCGCAACACAGCTCGCCGACACAGCCGAACAAAACAAACACCACACAACAACAGCAACAACGCCGCCGCCTCTACTTGTGCCGGCGACCCACCCCGCCGATGGCGCACCTTTCGCCAGCCGGCAATCGACACACACGCACCCACCCCCCGGGGCCCAGTGCAAAAAAAAACCACACAAAAACAAAACAAAAACAAAACAACACAAACGACACGGGAAGCGCACACCGCCACTTCGCGCGCACGCCACCAACCAGTCGTCGTCTCAAAATAACAAACACAAACAAAATAAACTAACAACTAGGGCAACACAAAACAAAAACGCCTCGCACGAACCGCCCACAAAAAGGACAAGCACACGCACAGCCTCTGCTGACGACCACGACGCAGCGGCACGCTGCTCCTGTCCCGCGCCCCGCGCCCCACTCGATTCACAACTCACGCGACACCGTCAACGACGGGCTCGCTTCCCGCAACCTACCACCTTTCCGCCACGACGCACAGCCCCAGCCCCAGCCCCACCCGACGACTGCACTTTCACCACCGCCTCCCCCTTCCCCCCCAAAACACACACACACACACACACACACACACACACACACACACAGCCAGCCAAAAACGCACTCGCGACCCACACATGCACGTGCATCGGCACACGCCAACCAGTCAACGTCGACAACCACACGCAAGGCTCGAAACGAAAACGAAACCGGCGTCCTTCCACGTTGCCATCAAGCTACGCGACACAAGACACAAGGAACCAACACAACAGCCGGCCCCACTAATTCCCACTCTCACGCCGCAAAAAGCACACCGAAACCGCCAAACACGCACGCACATTCCCCTTCGCACTGACACCACCGACCGGCTCGCTACCACACACCTCTCGGCAGCCGTTTCACGCCAATTCGCCACACCGCCCACACAGTCGACAAGCGCCCGCCCTGTACGGCACACGCAACGACGCAGCGCAGCAAAGGGCGCCCGCAACACATACCTCTCCGCCGCCCGACGCGCCAACCGCCACACCACACCGCCGGCCACTCGCAAATTGTGCACTGCCACCAGCCACACGTCCAACACGCCGCGCCGCCTCCGGCCACCCGCCAGGGGGCGCTCACGTCCGCGACAACAGCGCGGCCCGCCGGGCCGGGCCGAACCGAACCGAGCCGCCGCTGCTCTGCACTCGGCACGGCCACACCCTGCTGCAGACCGGGCTCGTCCCTCTGTACGCGTCTGCCTGCGCATCAACACAACACGACCTTTTTTGTTTTTTCTTCTCTCTACCGCCATCCCTTCTTCTCGCGTTTTACTCGTTGTTGCAGCAGCGGCGCACACCTACACATCCACAGCCCCAGCCGAGCCGGCCTCACCTCAGGGCCCGCCGCCAGCGTCTCCTCCTCGGGCACAGGTGCGGTGCTGTGGCCGCCCATCCAACCGCATTGCTGGCCGTCCAGCCACCAGGCGTTCCCACTGCCGCGAGCCACGCCGCGCACCGACCCTGCTGCAGAACACGAAGCATAGCCAGAGACCGACCGATACACAAAGCAAGCCGTCGCCTCGCCTCTTGTCCTTCCTGCCTTCCTTCCGCCCCCGCCCTTCTCACACCACCGCCTCTCCACTTTCGCCCCCCCCTCCTTTTTTTTTTTTTTTTTTTTGTTTTCTTCTTTCTTTCTTTCTTTCTTTCTTTCTTTCTTTCTTTCTTTCTTTCTTTGGCCCTCTCTCCTTCCCGCCATGGCGGTTACGGCACCGCCTGCAGCGGCAGATTTTTTGCGCCCACACGCCTACTCCTACCACCATTAAACCTTGCCCTGCCCTGCCCTGCCCTGCCCTGCCCATCAACGTCGCAGTCGAACCGACGCTTGCCAACACACTGCCCACGTTCCTTTCTCTTTTCGGCCTACGCCCATTACGCGCCGCCGCCACAGCACCTTCCCTTCCCACAACACACCGACGTCATCACACGCACCCAAAACAGGGGCCACGACCGTGTTCCTCGCCCACTCCCATCCCGCACGGTACGCACATTCCCAACTACTACCGCGCACCCTCCCTTTCCAATCTGTGTGTCTCTGTGTCTGTGTCCTGTCCGCGCGTGACGCCTCTCAACATCCGCCGTCCCCCGTCCCGTTTTCGCCCCCATGCCGTCGTCGCGCCGCCTCCGCCCCTGTCCGCCCCGCACCACACCATACACCGCTGCTTGTCCCGGCCGTTGCCACCAAAGGCGCCGACCGCAAACGCGCCACGCCGCAGCCCCCGTGCGTCTCGCGCTCGCTTGCATCTCCGTGCCGACGCTGCCTCTCTTCCCGCTCGCACTCGACCTCGACAACACAGTCTTTGGCTCCGCCACTGCGTGTTCCGGTGGTACGCACGCTGCAACACGTATGTATTCATTACCAGAGCGATGGCGAGGCATGACAGCATCTCTGTCTGACCAGAGAGTTCTTTATCGCTGCTAGTCGGCGCTTGGACCGCGCCAGACGACAGTAGTGGCACGCACCGGGTCGCCAGGAACAGTTGTTATATATATATATTGTAGCGCGAGTCGGGAGAGGTAGTAGTCGGTCGACAGTAGTAGCGGGTGGACGGTTGTACTGAGCGGGCGTCGGCGGCGTGCTCTGCTCGTCTCGCGACTCTGGTCACGGTTCGGGACGATGTATAGTCTATTGTGTTATAATCAAACGGTGGTGTGACGCTGCATTGCGCAAATCTGATAACGTATGTTCATTGTACTTATTTTGTTCAACAACAAAAGCCCCACTATTACTTTTTTTCTAAAGTAACTTTTGTCTCTTAACGAAAAACATTCACTTTTTAAAGACTACTTCCTATGGCATTTCCCTCCAAGGAGTGCAATTAATTACCAGCCAGCACTCATTCATTGCACACAGCTGTGTAAGGGGTATCTACAATTGAGGAGCGGATATAAATGCAATTTTTTGTTTTTTTTTTTTTTGTGTGTGTGTTGTAACCTCCCAGCAAAATTTAAAATAATGGACAATGTTATTTACGGATGCTAATGGACATTGCGCTAATTGTAACCTCGCCCACAATGAGAGGTATTGAAAATGGCAACACAAATGTGAAATTCGCAATCTGACTCAAATATAAAGTCTTCACACAACATTTAAAAAAGTCCGTTCAGTGACAAGAAACTTCAATTAAACCGAAATATCGGTCTTTGGCCCTGTGCAAAACAATCAGAATTAAAGTCTTACCTCCGAATAAATGGATGTCACATTTCTGCTCTGGTTGTTGCGCAGCGCTTGGAGGAACTGCATTGCAAATAATAATATTCTCTTTTTTTGTGATTTTAGTGACATTTTTCTTCAAAGAAGTGGAATGAAATGTGAAGTGCAACGAACTCTTTAGTTCAATAAACAATTAAATGTTTGAAAAATGCTTTTGAAATAAAAATTATTATTGGGGAACTTGTTGGAGAATAATTACAATAAATACAATTTTTCATTATCTAATGATTATATTAATTAACAGTATACCTTATTCACCATCTTGACCAGTGTTGCCGACCGCCTACATCACACAACCGCACTCGGCTGCTACTACTGACCGACCGCTCTGCATGACGACTATTGGCGTACTGCACGCGACGACTACTGACAGAGTACAGCCCTCAACTACACAGAGCTACGGACTCGCAACGACTACTGACTGACTGACTGACTGACTGACTGAGAACCGCTCGCAACACTCGCGCAGTCCAGCGCAAACTCTCTGGTCACAGATGCTACAATGTCTCGCCATCGCTACTATGTTACATACGTGTTTCAGTGTCTTTTTCATTGGGGTAACGATCTTTGGCTCTTTTTATTCTGAATACAGGGCCAAAGGTCAACGCTGCTGCCCTTATACAATTTATCAGGTTTCATTATGTCTGTTGCAATGTTACATACGGTTCACTCTTTCATTAATATTATCGTTGGGTTTGTTTTGTAGGGACGTTAACATTCTGGCACATTTTTATTATCATCGGACTCTCTGCTATTTGTGCAGGGAGGTTATACCTGGGTCCATTTCCATTTCCATTTACATTTTAATATTGATAGACTTTTTGTTTTCTTGTTGTTTTTCCTTCTTTTTTTTTTGTTGTTTTTTTTTTGTTTTGTTTTTCCCGCTCTCACCACCACCGCCGCATCACGCCTTCCGTTTTCTTGGTTTCTTTTCTGTTCTTCAACTGCTTCAACATCACCGCGCCCCATTTCCACACCACAGCCATCAGCCTCCAAGACGGGCGGGCGCAGTGTGCCATTTCCGGCGCACAAGCACACCCGTACGGTACTCTCCTCGCCCCCACGCCACCAACAACACAGCGACCACGCGGCTTTCAGGCACGGCACGGCACCGGCGAAATGCGCCGCCCCCGCCCCTCCGCGCATCCGTCCGTCTCGCCACGTTCACTGACAGCCGCGTCTGCGGCTACACCACGACAACCACAACACAACACCGCTCCCCTCCCTGGCAACTCACATTGTTTTTCTCCTCCTCTTTTGCACAAACCACAACGCCGAGCACAGGCGCAAGCCACCCACACCGCGCCCCTCCCCGTCCCGTCTTTGGCCGCCGCTCCTCGTTTCCTCGTTTGCCCCCTCCCATCTCCCGAAATGCCATGCCAGCAGCGTTACGCATGCCCCTCCCCTGTCCACACAACACTACCGCCTAACGAACAGCCTTCCGGGCCACATGCAGGGCACGCCCACCTCCAAACACTGCCAATTCACGGACGCACGCACACACACACACACACACACACACACACACACACACGCACGCACACACACTCACTTTCTCGACACCTTTCTGTACGGAGGGTGCGTCATCTCGACCGTGACAGAGTGACGGCAACTATCGACGATCCATTTCCCCCCACTGGTAAAACATGTCCACTAACACCTACATACATCATTCAAGTACACAGACAATAGCATACACACAATGGGAGGGCACACGAACATGGACGGCACGGCACTGTCATACACTCTTCCTCAGAACCATATCAACAAACGTTACGTACATCCGGGAAAGCGAAAGCGAAAGCAAAAGCAAAGGGCAAAGCCCAATGCAGCCGTCAAAGGTAACGTTCACCACGGCAGACACTTGCAGCCGCGCCGCCGTTAAACGCATTTCAGTGCGGCTCCAATACGCCTCCGACACGGGAACGTTCCGTTGCTCTACGAATGCGTTTCTCCCCTTTTTCCCTTCCTCTCTCTTTTGCCCCCCCTCCTTGCACTCTTGCCTCATTCCTCACGTTCTGCCCAGACATTCGACCGATCAAAGTCAACCTTTCGTTACCGTTCTCAGCGCGACGGTGTACAACAGTATGACGGGTGTGCCCACGACTTCGGTTCAGTTGCGTGACGCCGGTCTATCGCGCCGATCGACAGTTACTCAGGGGGCGACGGATCGGACCACGTCACCGACACACAAAACACTTTCAAACAAACAAATACATACCGGATGGACACAGACAAACACGTGTACAGACATTCGCCAAACAAACGACCGCCGCCGCCGCCGCCGTCGTCGCGCTTACTGTACTGCACTGGACACGCGTGCATCTTGAATGACGACATCGGTGTGCGTGCGTCGTACGCAATCAGTCAGACACGGCTATCAAACATCAGAGTCGAATGGTACATCATCGTGCGTGTCGCCGTACACGTACAGTACAATACAACAACAATGCGTCTTAATGGCACGTTCATTTCAACGTCACTCACACACCTCCACGCTGCAGTTACGTCGCACCATTGTCGAACTCGGCGTACAGCAAAGGGAATAGTGGGCGGCAAAAAAAAAAAAAAAACCAAACAAAAACATTTCACATTTCACCCTCGCCATGTATGATGTGCAAAAAAAAAAACAAACCCGCAAACGGCCGTCGTTACGGTGACACAAAAGTCGCCGATCGCACTGTCCCCCCTCGCAGACGGGTACACACACACACACACACACACACACACACCAACAACACCAATGGGTCAAAAAACCACGCCAACGAGGCGTGCCACCATTCCACGCCACGGCGACCAACCTCGTGGCCGTACCCCGCGCAACACGCTTTGACGCGCCCCCCCCACCCACAAAAAAAAAAGGAAACACATACATCACAGCCGTCCACACAAACAACAACAACAACAATTCCGCCCTTCCCGCAAAAGGCACGTTGGTGGCCCTGAAAAGGGCCGTTTTGCCGCTCTCGCAACGGAGGAGCCTTCTCCATCCTTCCTTCCTTCCATTCCAGAGCCACCTCCTTACTTGGAGCTCGTGTACTTGGTCACCGCCTTCGTGCCCTCGCTCACGGCGTGCTTGGCCAGCTCGCCAGGCAGCAACAGCCGCACAGCGGTCTGGATCTCGCGGGACGTGATGGTCGAGCGCTTGTTGTAGTGCGCCAGGCGAGAAGCCTCGGCCGCAATGCGCTCGAAAATGTCGTTCACGAAGCTGTTCATGATGCTCATCGCCTTCGACGAGATGCCCGTGTCAGGGTGCACCTGCTTCAGCACCTTGTAGATGTAGATGGCATAGCTCTCCTTCCTCTTGCGCTTCTTCTTCTTGTCGCCCTTCGAAATGTTCTTCTGCGCCTTGCCAGCCTTCTTGGCGGCCTTCCCGCTAGTCTTGGGCGGCATCTCGAACCAACGTACGGCAGCAGCAACACCAGTAGCAAGCGCTCCGCTCTAGTCAGCGTCTCCCCACACAGTGGCACCCGCCGCCAGCCGCCGCCGCACCTTTACCAGCTCGCCCTGTTGCGGCCGCCGACCAATGGGGCGCGCGCGCAACCGGCCGCCGCACCCGAGCCCATAAAGCACCCCCACCCCGGCTGCGCCGGCACGCACTCCGCTGCTCGACTCGCTGCCGCTCGCACCGGTCGTTTTCGTTGCCGTTTCGTGTGCACCGTCGCTAGCCCATCGCCATGTCCGGACGCGGAAAGGGAGGCAAAGTCAAGGGCAAGTCAAAGTCCCGCTCAAGCAGGGCTGGGCTCCAGTTCCCGGTCGGCAGAATCCACCGCCTCCTGCGCAAGGGAAACTACGCAGAGCGCGTCGGCGCCGGGGCGCCCGTCTACCTCGCCGCCGTCATGGAGTACCTCGCGGCTGAGGTGCTCGAGCTGGCCGGAAACGCGGCCCGCGACAACAAGAAGACGCGCATCATCCCGCGCCACCTGCAGCTTGCCATCCGCAACGACGAGGAGCTCAACAAGCTCCTGTCGGGCGTCACCATCGCACAGGGTGGTGTCCTGCCCAACATCCAGGCCGTCCTGCTGCCAAAGAAGACCGAGAAGAAGGCCTAAAGGAGGCCAGGCAATCGCAGCGCCGCGTGCTCCCCTGCACGCAACGCGCTTTGCCGGCTCGGCCCACAACAATCGGCCCTTTTCAGGGCCACCACACAAACCTACGTCCAAAGCAAAATTTCAGTCGTCCTCGCCGCACCTTGTTTTGTTTTTTAACTTTGCACTGTCACAGCACAGCCGCCGCCGGCGCACGTCCGCCATCTTGTCGTCCACACAGCCCGTGTGGCCCAACACACACACACACATTTTGCACGGTCGCAGTCGCCTTCCAAACCGACAACGGCAGCAATAATGACCATTGTTAAAGGGAGGCGTGTCGACACACCGCCCTCCACTCCCGCGCGCAACGGCCGTCGACACGAACGAAACAGCTGATCCGGCCGCCTATGCCCACACGCCTTGCCTCGGAAACCCCAACGCCGCCGCAAACAAACACACAGAGCCAAACCACGCAAGCAAATAATCACCGCCTCTCGCACAACAACACACAGCCCGCCATCTCCGTCGCGATCGATACAAAGACACACAAACGAAGCAGCTCCACACACAGCCAGCCACATGACACGTTTCCTTTCCTTCTCCCCTCCCAGTCACATCACGTCGCTCAAACGGAAAGAAAGAAACAAAGACAGAGAGAAACAAACAAACAAACAACACAGCGCACACACGCAGCAACAACACAGACTCTTTCGCACTTTTCAACTTCCGAACAGTGTGGTGGCCCTGAAAAGGGCCGTTTTCTAGTCTCTCCCACCCACAAGCACGGCCGCGGGAAGGCCAGCGCCCGCTGCGACGCAGCCTAACCGCCGAAACCGTACAGGGTGCGCCCCTGCCTCTTCAGGGCGTACACCACGTCCATGGCCGTCACAGTCTTGCGCTTGGCGTGCTCAGTGTACGTCACCGCGTCGCGGATCACGTTCTCCAGGAACACCTTCAGCACCCCGCGGGTCTCCTCGTAGATCAGACCAGAGATGCGCTTCACGCCGCCCCTGCGAGCCAGGCGGCGGATGGCGGGCTTCGTGATGCCCTGGATGTTGTCGCGCAACACCTTGCGGTGCCGCTTGGCGCCACCCTTGCCGAGCCCCTTTCCTCCCTTGCCGCGGCCTGTCATCCTTCCTTCCTCGGGCAAAGCAAAACGTGCACAAACAGCAGCTGCAGCGGCTGGCGAGTCGGCTACGGTCTGCGCCCAGCCACTGCATCATGTCGAGGATTACCTGTGCTACCCTCCGTCGGGGGACAGGTCCTCGTCTTCTTTCGTGAAGTTCTGATCGCCTTTCGCGATCTTGCCTTCATCAGGTTGGATTCTTATTAATTTCGAAGCTTTGGGTTGTCGAAGTTGCTCTGCATCCTGAGCTGAGGTTGGTATGATGCTTGCCTCACCTTAGTGAGGCAGTTTGACTTCGTTGCTACTGCTGAGTAGCTCTTCTTTAATCCTGTTGTCCGTCGATTCGACGTCGCAGCAGGTCAGGCCAGCGAAGCGTTGCCCGCCAGTGTGGCCTATTGCCGAGCCCGCGCACCAGGGGGTTTGGTGACAGTTCGGCTTTTTCATAGAAGCTGGCCGCCAGTACTTTGTATCGCTGTCTGAGCGGTGGAACGTCTGCAAGCCTGTGTAATTCCTCCGACGGGAAGTCCCATGGGAGGTGGAGTGCTAGCCTGAGGGCTCTATTTTGAATTGTCTGGAGTCTCCTTAGGTTTGTTTCGGCCGTATTACCCCATACTACGGCCGCGTATTCCAGTAGTGGTCGAATGGCGGCCTTGTAGAGAGTGAGGCCGACCTGCTCCGGAAGCGTGGAGGTCGGGTTTAGTAGGGGGTATAGCAGTTTCAATCGCCCCAGTGCTTTCCCCCTAATTTCTTCAATGTGTTGCCTCCAAGTAAGTCGACGGTCCAGTGTGACCCCCAGGTATTTAGCTGTAGCACTCCATGGGACTGGGACTCCCCGTACTGCGACGTTTGGAGTGTCTTCACGCACGTGGCGCGTAGCAACAATGAGGGCTTGGGATTTCTCCCCATTATATGCTAGGCGCCACTTTGTTGCCCACTCGGTGAGGGCGTCTGTGGCTGATTGCAGTCGCCGCTGGAGTGCATTGACGCACCAACTACGGCTGAAGATCGCTGTGTCGTCCGCATACAGAGCGAGATGTGTGCGGTCTGTATGCGGAAGGTCAGCGGTGTAGACGGAGTAAAGCGTCGGCCCAAGGACCGAGCCTTGAGGTACACCCGCAAGAACCTGGCGCTCCGTGGAAATTCCACTATCTACCCGAACGTGAAACGTTCTGCCCTCTAGGTAGCTCTTGATGAGCTTCACGTGTGACACAGGTACCCCCAGGTCAAGTAGCTTGAACAGGAGGCCGTCATGCCACACGGAGTCGAAGGCACGAGACACGTCGAGTAGGAGAGCGCCGAAGTACTCACGTCGGTCGATGGCACCGAACGCTTCCTCCGTTAGGCGCAGCAGTTGGTGCGTTGTTGCGTGATGTCTCCGGAAGCCGAACTGCTCGTTTGGTAAAATGCCTTCCGCTTCCATATGGGCCTGTAGGCGGACTAGATAAAGTCTTTCAAAGATCTTCGACAATGCCGGAAGCAGACTTATCGGCCGGTAGTTTTTCGGTTGGCGTGCGTCCTTGCCCGG
Organism: Schistocerca americana; assembly: GCF_021461395.2. Lineage (NCBI taxonomy): Eukaryota > Metazoa > Arthropoda > Insecta > Orthoptera > Acrididae > Schistocerca > Schistocerca americana. The sequence goes on from NW_025726040.1 coordinate 72,685, forward strand.
TTTGGGAAGGGCGATCACCTCTGCGTGCTTCCAGCAAGTCGGGAAAGTCTTCGTCTGTAGCACTTGGTTGAAAATGCAGGTTATGTGGATAGTAGCTTCGTCCGGCAGCTGCTTTAGAATCAGGTTTGTGACATTGTCAGGCCCTCCTGCCTTCTTTCTATCCAGATGACGGAGTTGTTGTTGCACCTCTTCCTCCGAGATGGGCGTCAAGTTGTCCTCTGCGTCGTCTTGCGCGCGGAGGAAAACCGGGAGGCGTTCTGCTACTAGTTGGATGTGGGCGGCGTCTACAGGGTCGTCCACTGGTGTAAAGTTCGCAGCGAACGCGTCTGCTAGGGCGTTGGCCTTTGCAGACGGCTCGCTGACATACGCCGCGCCCACTTGAAGCGGAGGAGTTCGTTGTACTCGGCGGAAGTGGCCTTTTACCGACCTCCAGGCTGAGCCGTCCTCCAAGTTCAGTTGCGCCACTTTGCGCGCCCATTCTTCATTTCGGTGTCTGTCCACCTCAGCTTTAATGTGACGACACATTCTATTTAGTTGGCGCTTGGTGGCTGGGACCCTGGTGCGCTGCCACTCGCGCTGGAGCCTGTTTTTTGCCGTGATGGCGTCTCGTATGTCTTGCGGGAGCGGGTGCGGTTTGCAGTCGTCAGGTTGTCTCCGCTCAGGTGTAGCTGTGGCCGCGGCGTCCGTGATGCTGCGAGTGAGGTTGTTAAGTGCAGCTTCGGCGCCGAGCGTTGCCGCGTCGGGGGCGTCTTCAAGTTTCTGTGTTACTGTTTCACGGAACGTGTCCCAGTTGATACCGCGCAGGTCCAGCCCTCTGCGCGATTGATGGATGACGTCGGCGTTTAATTCCACTATGACAGGCAAGTGATCGGATGACATCTTCGTAAGGGTGGTGGCTGTTGCGTGTAGACGCGTGCCCTTCATGATCGCGATGTCAAGGACGTCAGGCTGCCCGCCATTTCTGGGGTAAATGGTCGGGCTGTGCGGTCCTATGACTATCGCCTCATGTCTCTCAGCCACGTTGAGCAGCCGCCGGCCGCTGGTGTTAGTGAGTCGGCTGTTCCAGGCCGTGTGCTTAGCATTGAAGTCGCCCCCTAGTATCAGCTTACCAGGGAGCGACAGTAAAGCGTTTGCGTCTGCTGCGTTTAGCGCCCTCCTTGGAGGCCTGTATACGGCGCAGAAGGTAATTTTCCCTACTCCCGTTTCGACTGCGACGGCTGCTGCTTCCATCGCTGTCAGTTCTGGAGTAGGTACTTGGTGGTGTGCCAGCGTGCGTCGCACGTACACGGCCGTGCCCCCGCCGTGCGTCGGCCTGTCGTGTCTGTAGCATTTGTAGTTCGCTACACCCACTCGCACGCCTGGCTTGAGGTGGGACTCCGTGACCAGGCAGATGTCGATGTCTTCTTCTCTGATCATCTGCCTGAATTCGGCGCCCTGCTTGTTGAGACCCTCTGCATTGAAGATGCAGATTTTTAGGTTTCTTGCGCGCTCAGGCATGATGAGATACTGCAGGTTTGATGGCGGATGCTACGTGTTGCACCACGGCCATGAGCTCTGACATCTGCTGCAGCATCTTCTCCATGCAGCAGAGAATTCTGTCTATGCGTCCGTCGTCAGCGCTGGGGCCGACAACATGGCGGACGGCCGGCGGCCGGTACGCGCCATCTTGTCGGGTGCCGACATCATGGCGGGGCGCTGCGGCGCGGCTGTCCGGCAGCCGCCATCTTGAACGCGGCGGGTCAGCCATGCTGGCTGCCGCGGGCGCGGGCGGTGCTGGTTGGCTGCCGGTGTTACCTGGCGGAGCTGGAGGCGGGGCTGCCTGCTCTCGTGCGGCGTGCGCGCCATTTTGTCTGTCGACAGCATGGCGGACGGCTGTGTTGTGGCTGTTGGGCTGCCTCCATCTTGGCCGTGGGAAGTCGGTCATGCTGGCTGGGTCGGGCGCCGGCGGAGCTGGTTGGCTCGCGGTGCCCGGCTGCGGCGCAGGGGGCGGAGCTAGCTGGCGTTGCTGCGGCTCAGCGTGCGTCGCTACCTGCTGCTGGCTCGCTGCTGGGCCGGCAGTGGGAGGCCTGCGGGCTCGCGGCGCAGCGATGGGTGGAGCTTGTCCTCCATTGCTTGTGGACGTCTGGACGGCATGAGGAGCAGGCGGGGCAGGGCGGCGAGGGGTGCTATTGTGCGACTGACCTTGTGCAGCTCGCGTGTCCGCATTCCTTCCCCTGCCGCGGCGGGTGCGACGACCTCTCCTTCCTTTGTTCGCGGAGCTGGCCGTCGGCTGGCGGGAACTCGTGGCCGGGTTCCTTTGTGGTTTCTGCTGTGCTTTCCCGCGCGCGCGATCGCCGTAACTCAGGAGCACTGGGCAGCCGCGAAAGCTGGCTACGTGGGCGCCTGAGCACAACTTGCACTTGGGAGTGAAGTCTTGGTGTGGGACACCTTTGAGAGCACACGATTCTGTGGAATGGTTTTCGCCGCACTTTACACAATAGTCCGGCATGCGGCAGTACTTTTTGACGTGTCCGGGTTCGAGGCAGCGATAGCATTGCGCGTATGCCGATTTGTTTCTCAGTTCCTCGGCTCGCACCTCCACGTTCCCTATTCTTGTCAGCTGGAACAGTTTCCTGTTTTCAGGCGTGTTATTCGCTATCACAAGCGTCAGGGGGCCGCGACCTCTGGTGCGCAGCGGCTTCATCTTTATCACCTCATCGACGACGAAGCCCATGCATTCGAGGTCCTCTTTGATTTCTTCCGGCTTCAGTGACCTCGGAAGGTAACGGAACACTACCTTGAGTGGCTTCTTTCGGTCGGCGCTATATGTATAGAAATTCCACGAACGTTCTTCTACAAGTGTTAGCACCTTCCTGTAGTCCTCCGTCGTTTTAATGTTGACTTTTGCGAGTTCTTCACCGACGGCGCGAACTGTATAGCTGTTCTTGCCGATCGCCATGTTGAGTGCATTTTGCAGCTCCCTGAAGGCGCCTTTGTACTCAATGACGATCGGCGGAGGTGTCCTGCGCCCAAGGACATCCAGCTCGCGCGCCGCATCCGCGGCGAGCGCGCCTAAACCGCGCCGCGGCACCGCACCGCACGAACAAAAACGGCCCTTTTCAGGGCCACTAACATCTCTCCGTCGCGAGCAAACTTTGTCGGTCGCCTGCCTCTCGCCCCGCAACCCAAAAACAAACACCGCCACTTCCCGTCCGTCCGCCACACCCGCTCACTCTGCCTGCCTGCTAGCAGCGCGCAACAATCACACATCATCCCTCCCCGGCGCTCCAAGCGCACAATACCCAACGGCCGACGTCACACCGCACGGGTGGCTGGCCGGCCGCCGCTTTCGTTTCGAAAACAAAAAAAACCCGCACTCCACTCCGACGGCCAACGGCCAGGCAGGCGCGCTCGCTCGCTCTACACGCCACCGACTCCTTCCACATCTCTCAACGTGCCCCCCGTTGCAAAACATAACACACACAAAGGAACAAAACAAAGACCAGACACGACTCGACAAGACAGACATCCGAGAAGAACGAACGCAGGCAAGCCAACCAACGTATTCAAACAAAACAACGTGACAGAAAACCAACCGTCGGCCGCCGCCACAAACACGGCGACAATCAACCACGACAACAACAACACCGCTTACCGCTACCGCCGCCCACACCCGCCACCGACCCCCGCAATCCAACCACCACGGCACGCAAACAGCATCCCCACGGGCATACAGACAGACACCCACACCAAACGCAACACGACAATCAAAACCTTCCCCGACGTGCTTTGATGGCCCTGAGAAGGGCCGTTTTGGGCCGCGCGTCTCTTGCGCGCCACTAGACGACGACGGGGGGTGGGGACGACGGAGTCAAGCGCCAAACCCTTCCTTTCCCATCTCTTTCTCCTCTACTCTACTTCTTCTTCTTGGGCGAAGCCTTCGCCTTAGACGGCGTCGTCGCCTTCTTCGGGCGCGGCGCCTTCGGCTTCTTCGTCGGAACCTTGGCGGCCTTCTTCGCCTTCGACGGCGACTTGGCCTTGGCCGGCTTGGCCGCAGCCGCCTTCTTCGCACCCGCGGGAGCGGCCGACGCCGCAGACGCCTTCTTGGCGGCGCCCGCCTTCCGACCGGTCGCCGCCTTCACGCCACCAGCCTTCTTTGCGCCGGCCGCACGGGCGCCCTTCTTCTCCTTGCTGGCCGGAGCGGCGCGCTTCTTCTTGGCACCGCCAGCACGAGCCTTGCCGCCCTCGGCCGCCCCCCCGCCGCCGGCGCCGGCAAGCTTGAACGAGCCGGACGCGCCCTTCCCCTTCGTCTGCACCAGCTCGCCCGCCACGACGGCCGACTTGAGGTACTTCTTGATAAACGGCGCCAGCTTCTCAGCGTCCAGCTTGTAGTGCGCGGCTATGTACTTCTTGATCGCCTGCAGCGACGACCCGCCGCGCTCCTTCAGACTCTTGATGGCGGCCGTCACCATCTCAGAGGTGCGCGGGTGCGCAGGCTTGGCGCGCGGCTTCTTCGCAGACGACGCAGACTTGGCCTTCTTCGTAGTGCCGGTGGCGGCGGGTGCCGCAGCAGTCTCGTTCGTAGCCGCCTGATCTGCCATTTCGACGACGCGCGTAACACACAGCGAGAGCGAGCGGGACGGCAGGCACGCAAGCACAGCACAGCAGCAGAGCAGAGAATCACAAGGCCCAGCCAGTGTCGCGGGCGGGCGCGGACGGCCGAGAGAGCGGCCGCCACTCTGCGCGCCGCCGCGCCGCGCCTCCCGCGCTTGCTACCGCCCAACGTCCGACAGCCTGTGCGGAGCAGCCCCAAACCTGCGCCACAACCGCCCGCGCCTTTCAAACCACCGAGGATGGGGCTACACACAGCCACACCACAGTCGCCAACCAGTCGCCACGGCAGCGCCGCAAACCACGGCCAAACTGCAGCTACCGCGCGCTACAGCCTGGGTCGGCCCGCCGAGAATCGCCGCCCCCGCCCAAATGCCGCCCCCACAGCCCCAGCCGACGACCCGCCACAATGGCCAAACCTTCGGCAAAACTCCCACACCGTCGCCGCGGCAGCCCGGCCAGCGCGGCCGGCGCCACAGCCACACAAGCCGAGGCGTGCGGCGATGACGGCCGTGCAAACGCGCCTCCGCCGCCCCATCGCCTTCCGTCGCCCTCCCGCCGTTTCCCGATCGGCCCGCAGCCGTCGGGCCACATCGCGCGCCGTCCTCCTCCTCTCGCCCGCCAACATTCACAGCCGTTTCTCAACAATTGCCCGCCGCAAACGGACGCCGCCTGCGCAACAGGCGCCGCCGCCCCTCGCCGCTTCCGACCCAACCCCTCGACCGAGGCAAACCGCAATCCGAATCTACAGACCAACCCAATCTGCCGTCAAGCACACACGCCAGCCGACCTTACACGTTACGCGTTACACATTACGTTTACACGTCTAGGTTAGGTTAGGTTAGGTGGGCGTGGGTTAGGTTAAGGGGACTTGGGTTAGGTTAAGCGTCAAACTTAGGTTAAGCATTCAAACACGTCAGGCGTCAGAGGCTAGGTTAGGTTAGGTTACACGTTAGGTTAAGGGGTCAGTGCTAGGTTAAGAAGCGTCAAACGTAGGTTAAAAAAGCGTTCAAACGTGAGGCGTGAGCCGGACAGCTTACCGTACGTAGACGTTAGGGGCTCACAGGCTGAGCTCACCTCGCCACACCACAGGTTAGGTTCGGTTCGGTTCGCTCGGCTCAGCGTAAAGCGCCGAGGTCAGGGTTACGTTCGTTCACCTTCGGGCGCCACACTTTCGGTTGAAAGGTCGCGACGGGACGACGTCGGCAGGCACGCCGCAAACGAACAAAAAACGTACAGACGACGTCGAAAACCGCCGACAGACGGGGGAGCAGCACGACCACGACCAGATACCGAGCGCGAACGAGACACACGCGAACCACCCCCACCGGCCAAACGGCACCACACAACAACCCAGAGCACCACGTGTCGACACCAGAAGCAACCCGCCGCTCACGCGACATGGCTGGCACCGAAGGGCAACCGCCCGCAACTGCGCTTTCCGCGCCGGCCCGGATGCACGTCGTGCTACAACAACACCACTACCGTACACAGCCGCTGTTCACAACACCACTATCAATGGCGCGCCCGCGGCTCGCCGCCGTCGCAGTCGCAGCCGCAGCCCCAACGCCAGCACTTTTGCACCACCATTCACACGCACCGCAACACAGCTCGCCGACACAGCCGAACAAAACAAACACCACACAACAACAGCAACAACGCCGCCGCCTCTACTTGTGCCGGCGACCCACCCCGCCGATGGCGCACCTTTCGCCAGCCGGCAATCGACACACACGCACCCACCCCCCGGGGCCCAGTGCAAAAAAAAACCACACAAAAACAAAACAAAAACAAAACAACACAAACGACACGGGAAGCGCACACCGCCACTTCGCGCGCACGCCACCAACCAGTCGTCGTCTCAAAATAACAAACACAAACAAAATAAACTAACAACTAGGGCAACACAAAACAAAAACGCCTCGCACGAACCGCCCACAAAAAGGACAAGCACACGCACAGCCTCTGCTGACGACCACGACGCAGCGGCACGCTGCTCCTGTCCCGCGCCCCGCGCCCCACTCGATTCACAACTCACGCGACACCGTCAACGACGGGCTCGCTTCCCGCAACCTACCACCTTTCCGCCACGACGCACAGCCCCAGCCCCAGCCCCACCCGACGACTGCACTTTCACCACCGCCTCCCCCTTCCCCCCCAAAACACACACACACACACACACACACACACACACACACAGCCAGCCAAAAACGCACTCGCGACCCACACATGCACGTGCATCGGCACACGCCAACCAGTCAACGTCGACAACCACACGCAAGGCTCGAAACGAAAACGAAACCGGCGTCCTTCCACGTTGCCATCAAGCTACGCGACACAAGACACAAGGAACCAACACAACAGCCGGCCCCACTAATTCCCACTCTCACGCCGCAAAAAGCACACCGAAACCGCCAAACACGCACGCACATTCCCCTTCGCACTGACACCACCGACCGGCTCGCTACCACACACCTCTCGGCAGCCGTTTCACGCCAATTCGCCACACCGCCCACACAGTCGACAAGCGCCCGCCCTGTACGGCACACGCAACGACGCAGCGCAGCAAAGGGCGCCCGCAACACATACCTCTCCGCCGCCCGACGCGCCAACCGCCACACCACACCGCCGGCCACTCGCAAATTGTGCACTGCCACCAGCCACACGTCCAACACGCCGCGCCGCCTCCGGCCACCCGCCAGGGGGCGCTCACGTCCGCGACAACAGCGCGGCCCGCCGGGCCGGGCCGAACCGAACCGAGCCGCCGCTGCTCTGCACTCGGCACGGCCACACCCTGCTGCAGACCGGGCTCGTCCCTCTGTACGCGTCTGCCTGCGCATCAACACAACACGACCTTTTTTGTTTTTTCTTCTCTCTACCGCCATCCCTTCTTCTCGCGTTTTACTCGTTGTTGCAGCAGCGGCGCACACCTACACATCCACAGCCCCAGCCGAGCCGGCCTCACCTCAGGGCCCGCCGCCAGCGTCTCCTCCTCGGGCACAGGTGCGGTGCTGTGGCCGCCCATCCAACCGCATTGCTGGCCGTCCAGCCACCAGGCGTTCCCACTGCCGCGAGCCACGCCGCGCACCGACCCTGCTGCAGAACACGAAGCATAGCCAGAGACCGACCGATACACAAAGCAAGCCGTCGCCTCGCCTCTTGTCCTTCCTGCCTTCCTTCCGCCCCCGCCCTTCTCACACCACCGCCTCTCCACTTTCGCCCCCCCCTCCTTTTTTTTTTTTTTTTTTTTGTTTTCTTCTTTCTTTCTTTCTTTCTTTCTTTCTTTCTTTCTTTCTTTCTTTCTTTGGCCCTCTCTCCTTCCCGCCATGGCGGTTACGGCACCGCCTGCAGCGGCAGATTTTTTGCGCCCACACGCCTACTCCTACCACCATTAAACCTTGCCCTGCCCTGCCCTGCCCTGCCCTGCCCATCAACGTCGCAGTCGAACCGACGCTTGCCAACACACTGCCCACGTTCCTTTCTCTTTTCGGCCTACGCCCATTACGCGCCGCCGCCACAGCACCTTCCCTTCCCACAACACACCGACGTCATCACACGCACCCAAAACAGGGGCCACGACCGTGTTCCTCGCCCACTCCCATCCCGCACGGTACGCACATTCCCAACTACTACCGCGCACCCTCCCTTTCCAATCTGTGTGTCTCTGTGTCTGTGTCCTGTCCGCGCGTGACGCCTCTCAACATCCGCCGTCCCCCGTCCCGTTTTCGCCCCCATGCCGTCGTCGCGCCGCCTCCGCCCCTGTCCGCCCCGCACCACACCATACACCGCTGCTTGTCCCGGCCGTTGCCACCAAAGGCGCCGACCGCAAACGCGCCACGCCGCAGCCCCCGTGCGTCTCGCGCTCGCTTGCATCTCCGTGCCGACGCTGCCTCTCTTCCCGCTCGCACTCGACCTCGACAACACAGTCTTTGGCTCCGCCACTGCGTGTTCCGGTGGTACGCACGCTGCAACACGTATGTATTCATTACCAGAGCGATGGCGAGGCATGACAGCATCTCTGTCTGACCAGAGAGTTCTTTATCGCTGCTAGTCGGCGCTTGGACCGCGCCAGACGACAGTAGTGGCACGCACCGGGTCGCCAGGAACAGTTGTTATATATATATATTGTAGCGCGAGTCGGGAGAGGTAGTAGTCGGTCGACAGTAGTAGCGGGTGGACGGTTGTACTGAGCGGGCGTCGGCGGCGTGCTCTGCTCGTCTCGCGACTCTGGTCACGGTTCGGGACGATGTATAGTCTATTGTGTTATAATCAAACGGTGGTGTGACGCTGCATTGCGCAAATCTGATAACGTATGTTCATTGTACTTATTTTGTTCAACAACAAAAGCCCCACTATTACTTTTTTTCTAAAGTAACTTTTGTCTCTTAACGAAAAACATTCACTTTTTAAAGACTACTTCCTATGGCATTTCCCTCCAAGGAGTGCAATTAATTACCAGCCAGCACTCATTCATTGCACACAGCTGTGTAAGGGGTATCTACAATTGAGGAGCGGATATAAATGCAATTTTTTGTTTTTTTTTTTTTTGTGTGTGTGTTGTAACCTCCCAGCAAAATTTAAAATAATGGACAATGTTATTTACGGATGCTAATGGACATTGCGCTAATTGTAACCTCGCCCACAATGAGAGGTATTGAAAATGGCAACACAAATGTGAAATTCGCAATCTGACTCAAATATAAAGTCTTCACACAACATTTAAAAAAGTCCGTTCAGTGACAAGAAACTTCAATTAAACCGAAATATCGGTCTTTGGCCCTGTGCAAAACAATCAGAATTAAAGTCTTACCTCCGAATAAATGGATGTCACATTTCTGCTCTGGTTGTTGCGCAGCGCTTGGAGGAACTGCATTGCAAATAATAATATTCTCTTTTTTTGTGATTTTAGTGACATTTTTCTTCAAAGAAGTGGAATGAAATGTGAAGTGCAACGAACTCTTTAGTTCAATAAACAATTAAATGTTTGAAAAATGCTTTTGAAATAAAAATTATTATTGGGGAACTTGTTGGAGAATAATTACAATAAATACAATTTTTCATTATCTAATGATTATATTAATTAACAGTATACCTTATTCACCATCTTGACCAGTGTTGCCGACCGCCTACATCACACAACCGCACTCGGCTGCTACTACTGACCGACCGCTCTGCATGACGACTATTGGCGTACTGCACGCGACGACTACTGACAGAGTACAGCCCTCAACTACACAGAGCTACGGACTCGCAACGACTACTGACTGACTGACTGACTGACTGACTGAGAACCGCTCGCAACACTCGCGCAGTCCAGCGCAAACTCTCTGGTCACAGATGCTACAATGTCTCGCCATCGCTACTATGTTACATACGTGTTTCAGTGTCTTTTTCATTGGGGTAACGATCTTTGGCTCTTTTTATTCTGAATACAGGGCCAAAGGTCAACGCTGCTGCCCTTATACAATTTATCAGGTTTCATTATGTCTGTTGCAATGTTACATACGGTTCACTCTTTCATTAATATTATCGTTGGGTTTGTTTTGTAGGGACGTTAACATTCTGGCACATTTTTATTATCATCGGACTCTCTGCTATTTGTGCAGGGAGGTTATACCTGGGTCCATTTCCATTTCCATTTACATTTTAATATTGATAGACTTTTTGTTTTCTTGTTGTTTTTCCTTCTTTTTTTTTTGTTGTTTTTTTTTTGTTTTGTTTTTCCCGCTCTCACCACCACCGCCGCATCACGCCTTCCGTTTTCTTGGTTTCTTTTCTGTTCTTCAACTGCTTCAACATCACCGCGCCCCATTTCCACACCACAGCCATCAGCCTCCAAGACGGGCGGGCGCAGTGTGCCATTTCCGGCGCACAAGCACACCCGTACGGTACTCTCCTCGCCCCCACGCCACCAACAACACAGCGACCACGCGGCTTTCAGGCACGGCACGGCACCGGCGAAATGCGCCGCCCCCGCCCCTCCGCGCATCCGTCCGTCTCGCCACGTTCACTGACAGCCGCGTCTGCGGCTACACCACGACAACCACAACACAACACCGCTCCCCTCCCTGGCAACTCACATTGTTTTTCTCCTCCTCTTTTGCACAAACCACAACGCCGAGCACAGGCGCAAGCCACCCACACCGCGCCCCTCCCCGTCCCGTCTTTGGCCGCCGCTCCTCGTTTCCTCGTTTGCCCCCTCCCATCTCCCGAAATGCCATGCCAGCAGCGTTACGCATGCCCCTCCCCTGTCCACACAACACTACCGCCTAACGAACAGCCTTCCGGGCCACATGCAGGGCACGCCCACCTCCAAACACTGCCAATTCACGGACGCACGCACACACACACACACACACACACACACACACACACACGCACGCACACACACTCACTTTCTCGACACCTTTCTGTACGGAGGGTGCGTCATCTCGACCGTGACAGAGTGACGGCAACTATCGACGATCCATTTCCCCCCACTGGTAAAACATGTCCACTAACACCTACATACATCATTCAAGTACACAGACAATAGCATACACACAATGGGAGGGCACACGAACATGGACGGCACGGCACTGTCATACACTCTTCCTCAGAACCATATCAACAAACGTTACGTACATCCGGGAAAGCGAAAGCGAAAGCAAAAGCAAAGGGCAAAGCCCAATGCAGCCGTCAAAGGTAACGTTCACCACGGCAGACACTTGCAGCCGCGCCGCCGTTAAACGCATTTCAGTGCGGCTCCAATACGCCTCCGACACGGGAACGTTCCGTTGCTCTACGAATGCGTTTCTCCCCTTTTTCCCTTCCTCTCTCTTTTGCCCCCCCTCCTTGCACTCTTGCCTCATTCCTCACGTTCTGCCCAGACATTCGACCGATCAAAGTCAACCTTTCGTTACCGTTCTCAGCGCGACGGTGTACAACAGTATGACGGGTGTGCCCACGACTTCGGTTCAGTTGCGTGACGCCGGTCTATCGCGCCGATCGACAGTTACTCAGGGGGCGACGGATCGGACCACGTCACCGACACACAAAACACTTTCAAACAAACAAATACATACCGGATGGACACAGACAAACACGTGTACAGACATTCGCCAAACAAACGACCGCCGCCGCCGCCGCCGTCGTCGCGCTTACTGTACTGCACTGGACACGCGTGCATCTTGAATGACGACATCGGTGTGCGTGCGTCGTACGCAATCAGTCAGACACGGCTATCAAACATCAGAGTCGAATGGTACATCATCGTGCGTGTCGCCGTACACGTACAGTACAATACAACAACAATGCGTCTTAATGGCACGTTCATTTCAACGTCACTCACACACCTCCACGCTGCAGTTACGTCGCACCATTGTCGAACTCGGCGTACAGCAAAGGGAATAGTGGGCGGCAAAAAAAAAAAAAAAACCAAACAAAAACATTTCACATTTCACCCTCGCCATGTATGATGTGCAAAAAAAAAAACAAACCCGCAAACGGCCGTCGTTACGGTGACACAAAAGTCGCCGATCGCACTGTCCCCCCTCGCAGACGGGTAACACACACACACACACACACACACACCAACAACACCAATGGGTCAAAAACCACGCCAACGAGGCGTGCCACCATTCCACGCCACGGCGACCAACCTCGTGGCCGTACCCCGCGCAACACGCTTTGACGCGCCCCCCCCACCCACAAAAAAAAAAGGAAACACATACATCACAGCCGTCCACACAAACAACAACAACAACAATTCCGCCCTTCCCGCAAAAGGCACGTTGGTGGCCCTGAAAAGGGCCGTTTTGCCGCTCTCGCAACGGAGGAGCCTTCTCCATCCTTCCTTCCTTCCTTCCATTCCAGAGCCACCTCCTTACTTGGAGCTCGTGTACTTGGTCACCGCCTTCGTGCCCTCGCTCACGGCGTGCTTGGCCAGCTCGCCAGGCAGCAACAGCCGCACAGCGGTCTGGATCTCGCGGGACGTGATGGTCGAGCGCTTGTTGTAGTGCGCCAGGCGAGAAGCCTCGGCCGCAATGCGCTCGAAAATGTCGTTCACGAAGCTGTTCATGATGCTCATCGCCTTCGACGAGATGCCCGTGTCAGGGTGCACCTGCTTCAGCACCTTGTAGATGTAGATGGCATAGCTCTCCTTCCTCTTGCGCTTCTTCTTCTTGTCGCCCTTCGAAATGTTCTTCTGCGCCTTGCCAGCCTTCTTGGCGGCCTTCCCGCTAGTCTTGGGCGGCATCTCGAACCAACGTACGGCAGCAGCAACACCAGTAGCAAGCGCTCCGCTCTAGTCAGCGTCTCCCCACACAGTGGCACCCGCCGCCAGCCGCCGCCGCACCTTTACCAGCTCGCCCTGTTGCGGCCGCCGACCAATGGGGCGCGCGCGCAACCGGCCGCCGCACCCGAGCCCATAAAGCACCCCCACCCCGGCTGCGCCGGCACGCTGAGAGCCGATCTTGCGGACTCCCCCGCGAGGACAAGCCGACCTGCTGCAACTGCGGCGGGCCGCACGTAGCCTGCTACAGAGGCTGCACGGCCTTCCAGAGGGGCCGGAACCAGCAGCGAGGCAGAGGTGCTCCTTCTAGAAAGGTGCACCCTACCACCAGCTTCGCTGCCGCCACCAAGAGCGGGCTACAGCGCTCGGGCCATCACGATGGAGAATTACAGCAGACGTCTGCGCCTTCCACGGCTCCGCCCGAGAGGGCAGCAGCTCTCGTGGCCGCGCCTGACGCGCGGGCTGCCCGTCCACGCAGGCGTCGCCGGCGCGGAGGGCGTGCCACCCGTGCCGCAGCGCAACAGACTGTCACCGACACTCCGCCGCAGCAGCGGCAACCAGCCCGCGCTGCGCCACGGCTGCAGCCGGACACTGTCACCCCGCGGCAGTCAACGCCACCAGAGAGGCCCCAGCCAACCGCCCCTGTGGCGGAGGTCGCCCCAGCGACATCCGGCGTCTCCTCTGCACCAGAAGCAGCAGCTGAGCTCCGATCGCTTCTGCGATCGTTGAGCCAGGTGCTCGAGCAACTGCCGGTGCTCGTCACCGCAGTCACGGCGGCCCTCCAGGTCGGCGTAGTTCCCCAACCCCGCCATGGATAACAACCATGTCCACGGCCTCACAATCTGCGCGTTTAACGCGAACAGTCTGTACCCACAGCAAGGGGAATTCAGGGAGTTCTTGCGCGACGAGGCAATAGATGTCTGCCTCGTGTGCGAGACCTTCCTGAAGCCTGGGGTGCATGTTAATGTGGCCAACTACCGGTGTTACCGCACCGACAGGCTGACCCACGGCGGAGGGACGGCCGTTTACATCAGGGCCTCCCTAAAACACCACGAAGTCCAGCTTCCGCCCCTTGCCGCTGTGGAAGCCACTGGGGTGGCTGTTACCACTACGGCAGGGGTGATCACCTTCGTCGCGGTCTACAGGCCGCCGAGGGGACTGCTCCAGGAGGCTGACTTCGATGTCCTACTGGCGTTGCGAGGGAAGATTTTCATTGCGGGTGACCTTAACGCTAAGCACACGCAGTGGAACTCCCGCCTCACCAACGCCAGTGGCCGCCGCCTCCTCCGCGCCACGCAACGGCATGGCGCGATTGTGCTGGGGCCTTATGATCATACGGTATTTCCCAACCGAGGCCAGTCTGACGTGCTCGACATCGCGGTACTGAAAGGTGTCGGGCACTTCACATCTGCCACCGTCCGTAACGCCCTGTCGTCCGACCACCTCCCGGTAGTCTTCGACATGGACGTCATCGGCGCGTCCCTGCCTCCCGCCCGCCGCAACTTCCGCGGCATCGACGAGGCGCGCTTCCGAGCGGAGGTCTTAGACCGCCTCGAGGGAGCGCCTGACCCGTACGTGGAAGGCGCGGACGGGGCACTGAACTTCCTCACGCGCCACACACTCGCGGCCGCAGAGGTGGCCACCCCCAGGCAGCCAGGACGGCCGCGCGAGATGTCTCGCCAACTCCCCCCGCACATCCTGGAGGCGATCACTGACAAGAATCGCCTCTTTCGGGAGTGGCAACTCACACGGCTGCCGGAAACGAAACGCCGCCTCAACAGGGCGCGGCGTGAGATTCGGGCAGCCATTGAAGACCATAGAAACCGAGACTGGGCGGGCCTGGTGGCTACCCTCACGACAACAGACGGCAGCGCATGGCGGACCGCCAAGCGCTTCCTCCGGAGACACCAACGCGTTCCGCCTCTCCATGTGGGGGGAAACGTCGTCTGCGAGCCAGACACAAAGGCGAGTGTCCTCGCAGACACATTCGCGGAGAACTTCCAACCCGCCGAAGGCGTCGTCGACGTCGACCACGTCCGCATGGTGGAGGACCGCCTGCCGGTCTTCCTCGCTGCGCGGGCCGACGACGACGAGATCGAGGAGATATCGGCGGAGGAAGTAGACCTGCAACTCCGTCGCCTCAACCCCAAAAAGGCGGGTGGCTCGGACGGGGTTACCAACAGTCTGCTGAAGATGCTGCCGCCGGAGATACACCAGACTCTGGCGGACATCTTTAACAGCATTCTTCGCACTGGCACCTACCCTTCCGCGTGGAAACACGCGGAAGTCATCGCCATACCAAAGAGCGGGAAGGACCCCCGCCAGGCAGCGAATTACAGGCCGATCAGCTTGCTCCCGTCCCTCTCAAAAGTATTTGAGCGGCTGTACGTGGGGCGGCTGCTCCGCCACGCCACGGAGCAGCAACTCATCCCGGAGGAGCAATTTGGGTTTCGGAGCGGCCATTCCACCAGCCAACAGCTGCTGCGCCTGGTGGAGCAGGCGATGCGAGCGCTGGAGACGCGGGAGTACCTCGGGGCGGTGCTTCTAGATGTCTCCAAGGCCTTCGACTGCGTGTGGCACGACGGCCTCGTGTACAAACTCTTTGCACACGGGGTACCGACGTCACACGTGGTCCTGCTGCGCTCGTATCTCTCGGGACGAACTTTCCACGTCCGAGCAGACGGTGGCATCTCCACAGATAGACAGATCCGCGCGGGAGTGCCACAGGGGTCGGTACTCGGCCCCCTGCTGTACTCCCTCTACACAGCCGACGCTCCGCGGGTGGCACGCGTGGAGTTAGCACTTTATGCTGACGACACAGCGCTGTTCACCCGCAGCATGAACGCGGCCGAGATGCGCCGTCGCCTCCAGCTCGGATGTGACGTCCTGGGGGCCTGGTCCACCAAATGGCGACTAAAATTTAATGCTGCAAAGAGCCAGGCCATTGTCTTCAGCAGGAAAAGGCTACCTCCGAACCTGCAGCCAGTCACGATCATGGGAGGCCCCATTCCATGGTTGCGGACAGGAAAGTACCTCGGGGTGACGCTCGATCGCCGCCTGACGTGGCTCCCCCACGTCCGTGACGTCAGGGGACGAGCAGTGGGGCGACTTCGTGCGCTGTACCCGCTGCTCAACCCCTCCTCCACACTCCCGCCAAGACACGGCCTCACTCTGTATCTGGCCCTGGTACGGCCGATACTAGAGTATGCCGCCGTGGTGTGGGGCAACGCTGCCGCCACACACATCGCGGTGCTTCAGCGCATACAGAACAGGGCGCTGCGCCTAGCCCTTCATAAGCCGCCTCGCTATCCTACGAGGCTACTGCACGAGGAAGCAGGCGTCCCGCTACTGCGGGACCGCTTCCGGCACATCGCCAGAGGGTTCTACAACGCTGCAGAACACTCTGGCAGCCGCCTGATTCGTGGGCTGGGCCGCCAGGTCCACCACAGGCCGACTACACGTTGGCCCGATCTCCTGCGGGAGTAAACAAACTCCCTCGAAGGCGATGACGCCACATAGAGCGCCTCCCTAGTCAGAGGCGCTCCCTGAGGAAAATCCAAGGAGTTAGGTTATCATAGTCAAAAGAGAGGTTCATGCAGGAACAGCAGCTACGCTGCTTACCCTGCCTCCACACCTGGCAGATGTTGCCAGTGTTTTTTACAGTGAGTGAGTGCGCCGGCACGCACTCCGCTGCTCGACTCGCTGCCGCTCGCACCGGTCGTTTTCGTTGCCGTTTCGTGTGCACCGTCGCTAGCCCATCGCCATGTCCGGACGCGGAAAGGGAGGCAAAGTCAAGGGCAAGTCAAAGTCCCGCTCAAGCAGGGCTGGGCTCCAGTTCCCGGTCGGCAGAATCCACCGCCTCCTGCGCAAGGGAAACTACGCAGAGCGCGTCGGCGCCGGGGCGCCCGTCTACCTCGCCGCCGTCATGGAGTACCTCGCGGCTGAGGTGCTCGAGCTGGCCGGAAACGCGGCCCGCGACAACAAGAAGACGCGCATCATCCCGCGCCACCTGCAGCTTGCCATCCGCAACGACGAGGAGCTCAACAAGCTCCTGTCGGGCGTCACCATCGCACAGGGTGGTGTCCTGCCCAACATCCAGGCCGTCCTGCTGCCAAAGAAGACCGAGAAGAAGGCCTAAAGGAGGCCAGGCAATCGCAGCGCCGCGTGCTCCCCTGCACGCAACGCGCTTTGCCGGCTCGGCCCACAACAATCGGCCCTTTTCAGGGCCACCACACAAACCTACGTCCAAAGCAAAATTTCAGTCGTCCTCGCCGCACCTTGTTTTGTTTTTTAACTTTGCACTGTCACAGCACAGCCGCCGCCGGCGCACGTCCGCCATCTTGTCGTCCACACAGCCCGTGTGGCCCAACACACACACACACATTTTGCACGGTCGCAGTCGCCTTCCAAACCGACAACGGCAGCAATAATGACCATTGTTAAAGGGAGGCGTGTCGACACACCGCCCTCCACTCCCGCGCGCAACGGCCGTCGACACGAACGAAACAGCTGATCCGGCCGCCTATGCCCACACGCCTTGCCTCGGAAACCCCAACGCCGCCGCAAACAAACACACAGAGCCAAACCACGCAAGCAAATAATCACCGCCTCTCGCACAACAACACACAGCCCGCCATCTCCGTCGCGATCGATACAAAGACACACAAACGAAGCAGCTCCACACACAGCCAGCCACATGACACGTTTCCTTTCCTTCTCCCCTCCCAGTCACATCACGTCGCTCAAACGGAAAGAAAGAAACAAAGACAGAGAGAAACAAACAAACAAACAACACAGCGCACACACGCAGCAACAACACAGACTCTTTCGCACTTTTCAACTTCCGAACAGTGTGGTGGCCCTGAAAAGGGCCGTTTTCTAGTCTCTCCCACCCACAAGCACGGCCGCGGGAAGGCCAGCGCCCGCTGCGACGCAGCCTAACCGCCGAAACCGTACAGGGTGCGCCCCTGCCTCTTCAGGGCGTACACCACGTCCATGGCCGTCACAGTCTTGCGCTTGGCGTGCTCAGTGTACGTCACCGCGTCGCGGATCACGTTCTCCAGGAACACCTTCAGCACCCCGCGGGTCTCCTCGTAGATCAGACCAGAGATGCGCTTCACGCCGCCCCTGCGAGCCAGGCGGCGGATGGCGGGCTTCGTGATGCCCTGGATGTTGTCGCGCAACACCTTGCGGTGCCGCTTGGCGCCACCCTTGCCGAGCCCCTTTCCTCCCTTGCCGCGGCCTGTCATCCTTCCTTCCTCGGGCAAAGCAAAACGTGCACAAACAGCAGCTGCAGCGGCTGGCGAGTCGGCTACGGTCTGCGCCCAGCGCGCCCGCCGCCCCCCTAAATAGACTCTGGCCCGCCCTCCCCCCACCACGCGCAACCGAGGGCATATAAGCGCAGCACGGAGGCGCGCGGGCCCGTTGTCAAGGCAGCACCGGACGCCGCGCCGCACCTAACCTCCACGCACGCCGCTCCGCTACCGCTACCGCTACCGCTATGGCCCGCACAAAGCAAACGGCCCGCAAGTCCACCGGCGGAAAGGCGCCGCGCAAACAGCTCGCCACCAAGGCGGCGAGGAAGAGCGCGCCCGCCACCGGAGGCGTCAAGAAGCCCCACCGCTACAGGCCGGGCACCGTCGCCCTGCGAGAAATCAGGCGCTACCAGAAGAGCACAGAGCTGCTCATCCGCAAGCTGCCATTCCAGCGCCTAGTGCGCGAGATCGCCCAGGACTTCAAGACCGACCTGCGCTTCCAGAGCTCCGCAGTCATGGCCCTGCAGGAGGCCAGCGAGGCCTACCTCGTCGGCCTCTTCGAAGACACCAACCTGTGCGCAATCCACGCCAAGCGCGTCACCATCATGCCCAAGGACATCCAGCTCGCGCGCCGCATCCGCGGCGAGCGCGCCTAAACCGCGCCGCGGCACCGCACCGCACAAACAAAAACGGCCCTTTTCAGGGCCACTAACATCTCTCCGTCGCGAGCAAACTTTGTCGGTCGCCTGCCTCTCGCCCCGCAACCCAAAAACAAACACCGCCACTTCCCGTCCGTCCGCCACACCCGCTCACTCTGCCTGCCTGCTAGCAGCGCGCAACAATCACACATCATCCCTCCCCGGCGCTCCAAGCGCACAATACCCAACGGCCGACGTCACACCGCACGGGTGGCTGGCCGGCCGCCGCTTTCGTTTCGAAAACAAAAAAAACCCGCACTCCACTCCGACGGCCAACGGCCAGGCAGGCGCGCTCGCTCGCTCTACACGCCACCGACTCCTTCCACATCTCTCAACGTGCCCCCCGTTGCAAAACATAACACACACAAAGGAACAAAACAAAGACCAGACACGACTCGACAAGACAGACATCCGAGAAGAACGAACGCAGGCAAGCCAACCAACGTATTCAAACAAAACAACGTGACAGAAAACCAACCGTCGGCCGCCGCCACAAACACGGCGACAATCAACCACGACAACAACAACACCGCTTACCGCTACCGCCGCCCACACCCGCCACCGACCCCCGCAATCCAACCACCACGGCACGCAAACAGCATCCCCACGGGCATACAGACAGACACCCACACCAAACGCAACACGACAATCAAAACCTTCCCCGACGTGCTTTGATGGCCCTGAGAAGGGCCGTTTTGGGCCGCGCGTCTCTTGCGCGCCACTAGACGACGACGGGGGGTGGGGACGACGGAGTCAAGCGCCAAACCCTTCCTTTCCCATCTCTTTCTCCTCTACTCTACTTCTTCTTCTTGGGCGAAGCCTTCGCCTTAGACGGCGTCGTCGCCTTCTTCGGGCGCGGCGCCTTCGGCTTCTTCGTCGGAACCTTGGCGGCCTTCTTCGCCTTCGACGGCGACTTGGCCTTGGCCGGCTTGGCCGCAGCCGCCTTCTTCGCACCCGCGGGAGCGGCCGACGCCGCAGACGCCTTCTTGGCGGCGCCCGCCTTCCGACCGGTCGCCGCCTTCACGCCACCAGCCTTCTTTGCGCCGGCCGCACGGGCGCCCTTCTTCTCCTTGCTGGCCGGAGCGGCGCGCTTCTTCTTGGCACCGCCAGCACGAGCCTTGCCGCCCTCGGCCGCCCCCCCGCCGCCGGCGCCGGCAAGCTTGAACGAGCCGGACGCGCCCTTCCCCTTCGTCTGCACCAGCTCGCCCGCCACGACGGCCGACTTGAGGTACTTCTTGATAAACGGCGCCAGCTTCTCCGCGTCCAGCTTGTAGTGCGCGGCTATGTACTTCTTGATCGCCTGCAGCGACGACCCGCCGCGCTCCTTCAGACTCTTGATGGCGGCCGTCACCATCTCAGAGGTGCGCGGGTGCGCAGGCTTGGCGCGCGGCTTCTTCGCAGACGACGCAGACTTGGCCTTCTTCGTAGTGCCGGTGGCGGCGGGTGCCGCAGCAGTCTCGTTCGTAGCCGCCTGATCTGCCATTTCGACGACGCGCGTAACACACAGCGAGAGCGAGCGGGACGGCAGGCACGCAAGCACAGCACAGCAGCAGAGCAGAGAATCACAAGGCCCAGCCAGTGTCGCGGGCGGGCGCGGACGGCCGAGAGAGCGGCCGCCACTCTGCGCGCCGCCGCGCCGCGCCTCCCGCGCTTGCTACCGCCCAACGTCCGACAGCCTGTGCGGAGCAGCCCCAAACCTGCGCCACAACCGCCCGCGCCTTTCAAACCACCGAGGATGGGGCTACACACAGCCACACCACAGTCGCCAACCAGTCGCCACGGCAGCGCCGCAAACCACGGCCAAACTGCAGCTACCGCGCGCTACAGCCTGGGTCGGCCCGCCGAGAATCGCCGCCCCCGCCCAAATGCCGCCCCCACAGCCCCAGCCGACGACCCGCCACAATGGCCAAACCTTCGGCAAAACTCCCACACCGTCGCCGCGGCAGCCCGGCCAGCGCGGCCGGCGCCACAGCCACACAAGCCGAGGCGTGCGGCGATGACGGCCGTGCAAACGCGCCTCCGCCGCCCCATCGCCTTCCGTCGCCCTCCCGCCGTTTCCCGATCGGCCCGCAGCCGTCGGGCCACATCGCGCGCCGTCCTCCTCCTCTCGCCCGCCAACATTCACAGCCGTTTCTCAACAATTGCCCGCCGCAAACGGACGCCGCCTGCGCAACAGGCGCCGCCGCCCCTCGCCGCTTCCGACCCAACCCCTCGACCGAGGCAAACCGCAATCCGAATCTACAGACCAACCCAATCTGCCGTCAAGCACACACGCCAGCCGACCTTACACGTTACGCGTTACACATTACGTTTACACGTCTAGGTTAGGTTAGGTTAGGTGGGCGTGGGTTAGGTTAAGGGGACTTGGGTTAGGTTAAGCGTCAAACTTAGGTTAAGCATTCAAACACGTCAGGCGTCAGAGGCTAGGTTAGGTTAGGTTACACGTTAGGTTAAGGGGTCAGTGCTAGGTTAAGAAGCGTCAAACGTAGGTTAAAAAAGCGTTCAAACGTGAGGCGTGAGCCGGACAGCTTACCGTACGTAGACGTTAGGGGCTCACAGGCTGAGCTCACCTCGCCACACCACAGGTTAGGTTCGGTTCGGTTCGCTCGGCTCAGCGTAAAGCGCCGAGGTCAGGGTTACGTTCGTTCACCTTCGGGCGCCACACTTTCGGTTGAAAGGTCGCGACGGGACGACGTCGGCAGGCACGCCGCAAACGAACAAAAAACGTACAGACGACGTCGAAAACCGCCGACAGACGGGGGAGCAGCACGACCACGACCAGATACCGAGCGCGAACGAGACACACGCGAACCACCCCCACCGGCCAAACGGCACCACACAACAACCCAGAGCACCACGTGTCGACACCAGAAGCAACCCGCCGCTCACGCGACATGGCTGGCACCGAAGGGCAACCGCCCGCAACTGCGCTTTCCGCGCCGGCCCGGATGCACGTCGTGCTACAACAACACCACTACCGTACACAGCCGCTGTTCACAACACCACTATCAATGGCGCGCCCGCGGCTCGCCGCCGTCGCAGTCGCAGCCGCAGCCCCAACGCCAGCACTTTTGCACCACCATTCACACGCACCGCAACACAGCTCGCCGACACAGCCGAACAAAACAAACACCACACAACAACAGCAACAACGCCGCCGCCTCTACTTGTGCCGGCGACCCACCCCGCCGATGGCGCACCTTTCGCCAGCCGGCAATCGACACACACGCACCCACCCCCCGGGGCCCAGTGCAAAAAAAAACCACACAAAAACAAAACAAAAACAAAACAACACAAACGACACGGGAAGCGCACACCGCCACTTCGCGCGCACGCCACCAACCAGTCGTCGTCTCAAAATAACAAACACAAACAAAATAAACTAACAACTAGGGCAACACAAAACAAAAACGCCTCGCACGAACCGCCCACAAAAAGGACAAGCACACGCACAGCCTCTGCTGACGACCACGACGCAGCGGCACGCTGCTCCTGTCCCGCGCCCCGCGCCCCACTCGATTCACAACTCACGCGACACCGTCAACGACGGGCTCGCTTCCCGCAACCTACCACCTTTCCGCCACGACGCACAGCCCCAGCCCCAGCCCCACCCGACGACTGCACTTTCACCACCGCCTCCCCCTTCCCCCCCAAAACACACACACACACACACACACACACACACACACACAGCCAGCCAAAAACGCACTCGCGACCCACACATGCACGTGCATCGGCACACGCCAACCAGTCAACGTCGACAACCACACGCAAGGCTCGAAACGAAAACGAAACCGGCGTCCTTCCACGTTGCCATCAAGCTACGCGACACAAGACACAAGGAACCAACACAACAGCCGGCCCCACTAATTCCCACTCTCACGCCGCAAAAAGCACACCGAAACCGCCAAACACGCACGCACATTCCCCTTCGCACTGACACCACCGACCGGCTCGCTACCACACACCTCTCGGCAGCCGTTTCACGCCAATTCGCCACACCGCCCACACAGTCGACAAGCGCCCGCCCTGTACGGCACACGCAACGACGCAGCGCAGCAAAGGGCGCCCGCAACACATACCTCTCCGCCGCCCGACGCGCCAACCGCCACACCACACCGCCGGCCACTCGCAAATTGTGCACTGCCACCAGCCACACGTCCAACACGCCGCGCCGCCTCCGGCCACCCGCCAGGGGGCGCTCACGTCCGCGACAACAGCGCGGCCCGCCGGGCCGGGCCGAACCGAACCGAGCCGCCGCTGCTCTGCACTCGGCACGGCCACACCCTGCTGCAGACCGGGCTCGTCCCTCTGTACGCGTCTGCCTGCGCATCAACACAACACGACCTTTTTTGTTTTTTCTTCTCTCTACCGCCATCCCTTCTTCTCGCGTTTTACTCGTTGTTGCAGCAGCGGCGCACACCTACACATCCACAGCCCCAGCCGAGCCGGCCTCACCTCAGGGCCCGCCGCCAGCGTCTCCTCCTCGGGCACAGGTGCGGTGCTGTGGCCGCCCATCCAACCGCATTGCTGGCCGTCCAGCCACCAGGCGTTCCCACTGCCGCGAGCCACGCCGCGCACCGACCCTGCTGCAGAACACGAAGCATAGCCAGAGACCGACCGATACACAAAGCAAGCCGTCGCCTCGCCTCTTGTCCTTCCTGCCTTCCTTCCGCCCCCGCCCTTCTCACACCACCGCCTCTCCACTTTCGCCCCCCCCTCCTTTTTTTTTTTTTTTTTTTGTTTTCTTCTTTCTTTCTTTCTTTCTTTCTTTCTTTCTTTCTTTCTTTCTTTCTTTGGCCCTCTCTCCTTCCCGCCATGGCGGTTACGGCACCGCCTGCAGCGGCAGATTTTTTGCGCCCACACGCCTACTCCTACCACCATTAAACCTTGCCCTGCCCTGCCCTGCCCTGCCCTGCCCATCAACGTCGCAGTCGAACCGACGCTTGCCAACACACTGCCCACGTTCCTTTCTCTTTTCGGCCTACGCCCATTACGCGCCGCCGCCACAGCACCTTCCCTTCCCACAACACACCGACGTCATCACACGCACCCAAAACAGGGGCCACGACCGTGTTCCTCGCCCACTCCCATCCCGCACGGTACGCACATTCCCAACTACTACCGCGCACCCTCCCTTTCCAATCTGTGTGTCTCTGTGTCTGTGTCCTGTCCGCGCGTGACGCCTCTCAACATCCGCCGTCCCCCGTCCCGTTTTCGCCCCCATGCCGTCGTCGCGCCGCCTCCGCCCCTGTCCGCCCCGCACCACACCATACACCGCTGCTTGTCCCGGCCGTTGCCACCAAAGGCGCCGACCGCAAACGCGCCACGCCGCAGCCCCCGTGCGTCTCGCGCTCGCTTGCATCTCCGTGCCGACGCTGCCTCTCTTCCCGCTCGCACTCGACCTCGACAACACAGTCTTTGGCTCCGCCACTGCGTGTTCCGGTGGTACGCACGCTGCAACACGTATGTATTCATTACCAGAGCGATGGCGAGGCATGACAGCATCTCTGTCTGACCAGAGAGTTCTTTATCGCTGCTAGTCGGCGCTTGGACCGCGCCAGACGACAGTAGTGGCACGCACCGGGTCGCCAGGAACAGTTGTTATATATATATATTGTAGCGCGAGTCGGGAGAGGTAGTAGTCGGTCGACAGTAGTAGCGGGTGGACGGTTGTACTGAGCGGGCGTCGGCGGCGTGCTCTGCTCGTCTCGCGACTCTGGTCACGGTTCGGGACGATGTATAGTCTATTGTGTTATAATCAAACGGTGGTGTGACGCTGCATTGCGCAAATCTGATAACGTATGTTCATTGTACTTATTTTGTTCAACAACAAAAGCCCCACTATTACTTTTTTTCTAAAGTAACTTTTGTCTCTTAACGAAAAACATTCACTTTTTAAAGACTACTTCCTATGGCATTTCCCTCCAAGGAGTGCAATTAATTACCAGCCAGCACTCATTCATTGCACACAGCTGTGTAAGGGGTATCTACAATTGAGGAGCGGATATAAATGCAATTTTTTTTTTTTTTTTTTTTGTGTGTGTGTTGTAACCTCCCAGCAAAATTTAAAATAATGGACAATGTTATTTACGGATGCTAATGGACATTGCGCTAATTGTAACCTCGCCCACAATGAGAGGTATTGAAAATGGCAACACAAATGTGAAATTCGCAATCTGACTCAAATATAAAGTCTTCACACAACATTTAAAAAAGTCCGTTCAGTGACAAGAAACTTCAATTAAACCGAAATATCGGTCTTTGGCCCTGTGCAAAACAATCAGAATTAAAGTCTTACCTCCGAATAAATGGATGTCACATTTCTGCTCTGGTTGTTGCGCAGCGCTTGGAGGAACTGCATTGCAAATAATAATATTCTCTTTTTTTGTGATTTTAGTGACATTTTTCTTCAAAGAAGTGGAATGAAATGTGAAGTGCAACGAACTCTTTAGTTCAATAAACAATTAAATGTTTGAAAAATGCTTTTGAAATAAAAATTATTATTGGGGAACTTGTTGGAGAATAATTACAATAAATACAATTTTTCATTATCTAATGATTATATTAATTAACAGTATACCTTATTCACCATCTTGACCAGTGTTGCCGACCGCCTACATCACACAACCGCACTCGGCTGCTACTACTGACCGACCGCTCTGCATGACGACTATTGGCGTACTGCACGCGACGACTACTGACAGAGTACAGCCCTCAACTACACAGAGCTACGGACTCGCAACGACTACTGACTGACTGACTGACTGACTGACTGAGAACCGCTCGCAACACTCGCGCAGTCCAGCGCAAACTCTCTGGTCACAGATGCTACAATGTCTCGCCATCGCTACTATGTTACATACGTGTTTCAGTGTCTTTTTCATTGGGGTAACGATCTTTGGCTCTTTTTATTCTGAATACAGGGCCAAAGGTCAACGCTGCTGCCCTTATACAATTTATCAGGTTTCATTATGTCTGTTGCAATGTTACATACGGTTCACTCTTTCATTAATATTATCGTTGGGTTTGTTTTGTAGGGACGTTAACATTCTGGCACATTTTTATTATCATCGGACTCTCTGCTATTTGTGCAGGGAGGTTATACCTGGGTCCATTTCCATTTCCATTTACATTTTAATATTGATAGACTTTTTGTTTTCTTGTTGTTTTTCCTTCTTTTTTTTTTGTTGTTTTTTTTTTGTTTTGTTTTTCCCGCTCTCACCACCACCG
The DNA here is from genome assembly GCF_021461395.2 of Schistocerca americana. Taxonomy (NCBI): domain Eukaryota; kingdom Metazoa; phylum Arthropoda; class Insecta; order Orthoptera; family Acrididae; genus Schistocerca; species Schistocerca americana. Next base: position 98,733 of record NW_025726040.1, read on the forward strand.
CCGCATCACGCCTTCCGTTTTCTTGGTTTCTTTTCTGTTCTTCAACTGCTTCAACATCACCGCGCCCCATTTCCACACCACAGCCATCAGCCTCCAAGACGGGCGGGCGCAGTGTGCCATTTCCGGCGCACAAGCACACCCGTACGGTACTCTCCTCGCCCCCACGCCACCAACAACACAGCGACCACGCGGCTTTCAGGCACGGCACGGCACCGGCGAAATGCGCCGCCCCCGCCCCTCCGCGCATCCGTCCGTCTCGCCACGTTCACTGACAGCCGCGTCTGCGGCTACACCACGACAACCACAACACAACACCGCTCCCCTCCCTGGCAACTCACATTGTTTTTCTCCTCCTCTTTTGCACAAACCACAACGCCGAGCACAGGCGCAAGCCACCCACACCGCGCCCCTCCCCGTCCCGTCTTTGGCCGCCGCTCCTCGTTTCCTCGTTTGCCCCCTCCCATCTCCCGAAATGCCATGCCAGCAGCGTTACGCATGCCCCTCCCCTGTCCACACAACACTACCGCCTAACGAACAGCCTTCCGGGCCACATGCAGGGCACGCCCACCTCCAAACACTGCCAATTCACGGACGCACGCACACACACACACACACACACACACACACACACACACGCACGCACACACACTCACTTTCTCGACACCTTTCTGTACGGAGGGTGCGTCATCTCGACCGTGACAGAGTGACGGCAACTATCGACGATCCATTTCCCCCCACTGGTAAAACATGTCCACTAACACCTACATACATCATTCAAGTACACAGACAATAGCATACACACAATGGGAGGGCACACGAACATGGACGGCACGGCACTGTCATACACTCTTCCTCAGAACCATATCAACAAACGTTACGTACATCCGGGAAAGCGAAAGCGAAAGCAAAAGCAAAGGGCAAAGCCCAATGCAGCCGTCAAAGGTAACGTTCACCACGGCAGACACTTGCAGCCGCGCCGCCGTTAAACGCATTTCAGTGCGGCTCCAATACGCCTCCGACACGGGAACGTTCCGTTGCTCTACGAATGCGTTTCTCCCCTTTTTCCCTTCCTCTCTCTTTTGCCCCCCCTCCTTGCACTCTTGCCTCATTCCTCACGTTCTGCCCAGACATTCGACCGATCAAAGTCAACCTTTCGTTACCGTTCTCAGCGCGACGGTGTACAACAGTATGACGGGTGTGCCCACGACTTCGGTTCAGTTGCGTGACGCCGGTCTATCGCGCCGATCGACAGTTACTCAGGGGGCGACGGATCGGACCACGTCACCGACACACAAAACACTTTCAAACAAACAAATACATACCGGATGGACACAGACAAACACGTGTACAGACATTCGCCAAACAAACGACCGCCGCCGCCGCCGCCGTCGTCGCGCTTACTGTACTGCACTGGACACGCGTGCATCTTGAATGACGACATCGGTGTGCGTGCGTCGTACGCAATCAGTCAGACACGGCTATCAAACATCAGAGTCGAATGGTACATCATCGTGCGTGTCGCCGTACACGTACAGTACAATACAACAACAATGCGTCTTAATGGCACGTTCATTTCAACGTCACTCACACACCTCCACGCTGCAGTTACGTCGCACCATTGTCGAACTCGGCGTACAGCAAAGGGAATAGTGGGCGGCAAAAAAAAAAAAAAAACCAAACAAAAACATTTCACATTTCACCCTCGCCATGTATGATGTGCAAAAAAAAAAACAAACCCGCAAACGGCCGTCGTTACGGTGACACAAAAGTCGCCGATCGCACTGTCCCCCCTCGCAGACGGGTAACACACACACACACACACACACACACACACACCAACAACACCAATGGGTCAAAAACCACGCCAACGAGGCGTGCCACCATTCCACGCCACGGCGACCAACCTCGTGGCCGTACCCCGCGCAACACGCTTTGACGCGCCCCCCCCACCCACAAAAAAAAAAGGAAACACATACATCACAGCCGTCCACACAAACAACAACAACAACAATTCCGCCCTTCCCGCAAAAGGCACGTTGGTGGCCCTGAAAAGGGCCGTTTTGCCGCTCTCGCAACGGAGGAGCCTTCTCCATCCTTCCTTCCTTCCTTCCATTCCAGAGCCACCTCCTTACTTGGAGCTCGTGTACTTGGTCACCGCCTTCGTGCCCTCGCTCACGGCGTGCTTGGCCAGCTCTCCAGGCAGCAACAGCCGCACAGCGGTCTGGATCTCGCGGGACGTGATGGTCGAGCGCTTGTTGTAGTGCGCCAGGCGAGAAGCCTCGGCCGCAATGCGCTCGAAAATGTCGTTCACGAAGCTGTTCATGATGCTCATCGCCTTCGACGAGATGCCCGTGTCAGGGTGCACCTGCTTCAGCACCTTGTAGATGTAGATGGCATAGCTCTCCTTCCTCTTGCGCTTCTTCTTCTTGTCGCCCTTCGAAATGTTCTTCTGCGCCTTGCCAGCCTTCTTGGCGGCCTTCCCGCTAGTCTTGGGCGGCATCTCGAACCAACGTACGGCAGCAGCAACACCAGTAGCAAGCGCTCCGCTCTAGTCAGCGTCTCCCCACACAGTGGCACCCGCCGCCAGCCGCCGCCGCACCTTTACCAGCTCGCCCTGTTGCGGCCGCCGACCAATGGGGCGCGCGCGCAACCGGCCGCCGCACCCGAGCCCATAAAGCACCCCCACCCCGGCTGCGCCGGCACGCACTCCGCTGCTCGACTCGCTGCCGCTCGCACCGGTCGTTTTCGTTGCCGTTTCGTGTGCACCGTCGCTAGCCCATCGCCATGTCCGGACGCGGAAAGGGAGGCAAAGTCAAGGGCAAGTCAAAGTCCCGCTCAAGCAGGGCTGGGCTCCAGTTCCCGGTCGGCAGAATCCACCGCCTCCTGCGCAAGGGAAACTACGCAGAGCGCGTCGGCGCCGGGGCGCCCGTCTACCTCGCCGCCGTCATGGAGTACCTCGCGGCTGAGGTGCTCGAGCTGGCCGGAAACGCGGCCCGCGACAACAAGAAGACGCGCATCATCCCGCGCCACCTGCAGCTTGCCATCCGCAACGACGAGGAGCTCAACAAGCTCCTGTCGGGCGTCACCATCGCACAGGGTGGTGTCCTGCCCAACATCCAGGCCGTCCTGCTGCCAAAGAAGACCGAGAAGAAGGCCTAAAGGAGGCCAGGCAATCGCAGCGCCGCGTGCTCCCCTGCACGCAACGCGCTTTGCCGGCTCGGCCCACAACAATCGGCCCTTTTCAGGGCCACCACACAAACCTACGTCCAAAGCAAAATTTCAGTCGTCCTCGCCGCACCTTGTTTTGTTTTTTAACTTTGCACTGTCACAGCACAGCCGCCGCCGGCGCACGTCCGCCATCTTGTCGTCCACACAGCCCGTGTGGCCCAACACACACACACACATTTTGCACGGTCGCAGTCGCCTTCCAAACCGACAACGGCAGCAATAATGACCATTGTTAAAGGGAGGCGTGTCGACACACCGCCCTCCACTCCCGCGCGCAACGGCCGTCGACACGAACGAAACAGCTGATCCGGCCGCCTATGCCCACACGCCTTGCCTCGGAAACCCCAACGCCGCCGCAAACAAACACACAGAGCCAAACCACGCAAGCAAATAATCACCGCCTCTCGCACAACAACACACAGCCCGCCATCTCCGTCGCGATCGATACAAAGACACACAAACGAAGCAGCTCCACACACAGCCAGCCACATGACACGTTTCCTTTCCTTCTCCCCTCCCAGTCACATCACGTCGCTCAAACGGAAAGAAAGAAACAAAGACAGAGAGAAACAAACAAACAAACAACACAGCGCACACACGCAGCAACAACACAGACTCTTTCGCACTTTTCAACTTCCGAACAGTGTGGTGGCCCTGAAAAGGGCCGTTTTCTAGTCTCTCCCACCCACAAGCACGGCCGCGGGAAGGCCAGCGCCCGCTGCGACGCAGCCTAACCGCCGAAACCGTACAGGGTGCGCCCCTGCCTCTTCAGGGCGTACACCACGTCCATGGCCGTCACAGTCTTGCGCTTGGCGTGCTCAGTGTACGTCACCGCGTCGCGGATCACGTTCTCCAGGAACACCTTCAGCACCCCGCGGGTCTCCTCGTAGATCAGACCAGAGATGCGCTTCACGCCGCCCCTGCGAGCCAGGCGGCGGATGGCGGGCTTCGTGATGCCCTGGATGTTGTCGCGCAACACCTTGCGGTGCCGCTTGGCGCCACCCTTGCCGAGCCCCTTTCCTCCCTTGCCGCGGCCTGTCATCCTTCCTTCCTCGGGCAAAGCAAAACGTGCACAAACAGCAGCTGCAGCGGCTGGCGAGTCGGCTACGGTCTGCGCCCAGCGCGCCCGCCGCCCCCCTATATAGACTCTGGCCCGCCCTCCCCCCACCACGCGCAACCGAGGGCATATAAGCGCAGCACGGAGGCGCGCGGGCCGCGCGCGGGCCCCGGAGGAGATTCGAGGACGGCCACCGCTCACGTGCGGCCGCCTTCCCCCGCCGCCTGGGGCAAGGGCGGTGGAGGGGGGCGGCGGTGCGACGCAGCGAGGGGGAAGACGGCGGCGACAGTTGGTCCCGACATCGACTCGGCCCTCCAGGAGGCGGAATCACGATTCCGCATGGTCCTCCATGCAGAGATGGAGGCCGCCTGCCTCACTCTCCGTGAACACCTCCGCAGCAATACCAGCAAGGGGACGCAGGCGCTGCAGACGGATCAGCAGCACAAAGACGACGGGCCGACAACACCGGCAACAGATGCAGCACACCCCAGGCGTGACCAGGCCACACAAACGGCCTGGCCGAAGAAGTTGACCATCGGTCGAGCCATACAGGTCTCGTCAGAAGGCACGGGAGCACTGGGAGCACGTCAGGACCAAAGCGTCCAAACCAAGGAGTTCGTCAACCACTGGGGAAACCTAGTGGACAGCGAAATCCTGGACGACACCATCCCAAACGTGGCCGACCGAGACGAATACCAAATGAGCTTCCTGCAAAGCAGGGAGCTCATAAGAAGAAAGGAGGAAGCCCTAGAAGAGCAGTTCCGAAGACGGAGAGACGAGCAAGAGGCGGAGCGTGACAGAAGACGCGAAGCCCGCCGTGATCGCCAGCGGCAACGCTGGCAACACGGAAAATAAAGAGAAGGCAAGACACAAGCAGTTCTGGCCGGGTTTTGCAGGTTTTCCTTGGCCGCTAAGGTAAATACCGGAACTGTCCCCTATAAACTCCTGCAAATAAATTCCCAATTGGGAGAAATGCCCCCCCCCTTCCTTGCACCCCAGCAAAAAAGAATAAACAGAGCCAAAGCAGAATAACCAAACCAAATGGCTGAAAAGAGCATTGCGCGCTCTCAAGCAGCCCGCCCTTCTCCATCTGAGAAGGGAATGAAAAGTGCAAAAAAAAAAAAAAAAAAAAAAAAAAAAAAAAAAAAAAAAAAAAAAAAAAAAAGCGCGCGGGCCCGTTGTCAAGGCAGCACCGGACGCCGCGCCGCACCTAACCTCCACGCACGCCGCTCCGCTACCGCTACCGCTACCGCTATGGCCCGCACAAAGCAAACGGCCCGCAAGTCCACCGGCGGAAAGGCGCCGCGCAAACAGCTCGCCACCAAGGCGGCGAGGAAGAGCGCGCCCGCCACCGGAGGCGTCAAGAAGCCCCACCGCTACAGGCCGGGCACCGTCGCCCTGCGAGAAATCAGGCGCTACCAGAAGAGCACAGAGCTGCTCATCCGCAAGCTGCCATTCCAGCGCCTAGTGCGCGAGATCGCCCAGGACTTCAAGACCGACCTGCGCTTCCAGAGCTCCGCAGTCATGGCCCTGCAGGAGGCCAGCGAGGCCTACCTCGTCGGCCTCTTCGAAGACACCAACCTGTGCGCAATCCACGCCAAGCGCGTCACCATCATGCCCAAGGACATCCAGCTCGCGCGCCGCATCCGCGGCGAGCGCGCCTAAACCGCGCCGCGGCACCGCACCGCACAAACAAAAACGGCCCTTTTCAGGGCCACTAACATCTCTCCGTCGCGAGCAAACTTTGTCGGTCGCCTGCCTCTCGCCCCGCAACCCAAAAACAAACACCGCCACTTCCCGTCCGTCCGCCACACCCGCTCACTCTGCCTGCCTGCTAGCAGCGCGCAACAATCACACATCATCCCTCCCCGGCGCTCCAAGCGCACAATACCCAACGGCCGACGTCACACCGCACGGGTGGCTGGCCGGCCGCCGCTTTCGTTTCGAAAACAAAAAAAACCCGCACTCCACTCCGACGGCCAACGGCCAGGCAGGCGCGCTCGCTCGCTCTACACGCCACCGACTCCTTCCACATCTCTCAACGTGCCCCCCGTTGCAAAACATAACACACACAAAGGAACAAAACAAAGACCAGACACGACTCGACAAGACAGACATCCGAGAAGAACGAACGCAGGCAAGCCAACCAACGTATTCAAACAAAACAACGTGACAGAAAACCAACCGTCGGCCGCCGCCACAAACACGGCGACAATCAACCACGACAACAACAACACCGCTTACCGCTACCGCCGCCCACACCCGCCACCGACCCCCGCAATCCAACCACCACGGCACGCAAACAGCATCCCCACGGGCATACAGACAGACACCCACACCAAACGCAACACGACAATCAAAACCTTCCCCGACGTGCTTTGATGGCCCTGAGAAGGGCCGTTTTGGGCCGCGCGTCTCTTGCGCGCCACTAGACGACGACGGGGGGTGGGGACGACGGAGTCAAGCGCCAAACCCTTCCTTTCCCATCTCTTTCTCCTCTACTCTACTTCTTCTTCTTGGGCGAAGCCTTCGCCTTAGACGGCGTCGTCGCCTTCTTCGGGCGCGGCGCCTTCGGCTTCTTCGTCGGAACCTTGGCGGCCTTCTTCGCCTTCGACGGCGACTTGGCCTTGGCCGGCTTGGCCGCAGCCGCCTTCTTCGCACCCGCGGGAGCGGCCGACGCCGCAGACGCCTTCTTGGCGGCGCCCGCCTTCCGACCGGTCGCCGCCTTCACGCCACCAGCCTTCTTTGCGCCGGCCGCACGGGCGCCCTTCTTCTCCTTGCTGGCCGGAGCGGCGCGCTTCTTCTTGGCACCGCCAGCACGAGCCTTGCCGCCCTCGGCCGCCCCCCCGCCGCCGGCGCCGGCAAGCTTGAACGAGCCGGACGCGCCCTTCCCCTTCGTCTGCACCAGCTCGCCCGCCACGACGGCCGACTTGAGGTACTTCTTGATAAACGGCGCCAGCTTCTCCGCGTCCAGCTTGTAGTGCGCGGCTATGTACTTCTTGATCGCCTGCAGCGACGACCCGCCGCGCTCCTTCAGACTCTTGATGGCGGCCGTCACCATCTCAGAGGTGCGCGGGTGCGCAGGCTTGGCGCGCGGCTTCTTCGCAGACGACGCAGACTTGGCCTTCTTCGTAGTGCCGGTGGCGGCGGGTGCCGCAGCAGTCTCGTTCGTAGCCGCCTGATCTGCCATTTCGACGACGCGCGTAACACACAGCGAGAGCGAGCGGGACGGCAGGCACGCAAGCACAGCACAGCAGCAGAGCAGAGAATCACAAGGCCCAGCCAGTGTCGCGGGCGGGCGCGGACGGCCGAGAGAGCGGCCGCCACTCTGCGCGCCGCCGCGCCGCGCCTCCCGCGCTTGCTACCGCCCAACGTCCGACAGCCTGTGCGGAGCAGCCCCAAACCTGCGCCACAACCGCCCGCGCCTTTCAAACCACCGAGGATGGGGCTACACACAGCCACACCACAGTCGCCAACCAGTCGCCACGGCAGCGCCGCAAACCACGGCCAAACTGCAGCTACCGCGCGCTACAGCCTGGGTCGGCCCGCCGAGAATCGCCGCCCCCGCCCAAATGCCGCCCCCACAGCCCCAGCCGACGACCCGCCACAATGGCCAAACCTTCGGCAAAACTCCCACACCGTCGCCGCGGCAGCCCGGCCAGCGCGGCCGGCGCCACAGCCACACAAGCCGAGGCGTGCGGCGATGACGGCCGTGCAAACGCGCCTCCGCCGCCCCATCGCCTTCCGTCGCCCTCCCGCCGTTTCCCGATCGGCCCGCAGCCGTCGGGCCACATCGCGCGCCGTCCTCCTCCTCTCGCCCGCCAACATTCACAGCCGTTTCTCAACAATTGCCCGCCGCAAACGGACGCCGCCTGCGCAACAGGCGCCGCCGCCCCTCGCCGCTTCCGACCCAACCCCTCGACCGAGGCAAACCGCAATCCGAATCTACAGACCAACCCAATCTGCCGTCAAGCACACACGCCAGCCGACCTTACACGTTACGCGTTACACATTACGTTTACACGTCTAGGTTAGGTTAGGTTAGGTGGGCGTGGGTTAGGTTAAGGGGACTTGGGTTAGGTTAAGCGTCAAACTTAGGTTAAGCATTCAAACACGTCAGGCGTCAGAGGCTAGGTTAGGTTAGGTTACACGTTAGGTTAAGGGGTCAGTGCTAGGTTAAGAAGCGTCAAACGTAGGTTAAAAAAGCGTTCAAACGTGAGGCGTGAGCCGGACAGCTTACCGTACGTAGACGTTAGGGGCTCACAGGCTGAGCTCACCTCGCCACACCACAGGTTAGGTTCGGTTCGGTTCGCTCGGCTCAGCGTAAAGCGCCGAGGTCAGGGTTACGTTCGTTCACCTTCGGGCGCCACACTTTCGGTTGAAAGGTCGCGACGGGACGACGTCGGCAGGCACGCCGCAAACGAACAAAAAACGTACAGACGACGTCGAAAACCGCCGACAGACGGGGGAGCAGCACGACCACGACCAGATACCGAGCGCGAACGAGACACACGCGAACCACCCCCACCGGCCAAACGGCACCACACAACAACCCAGAGCACCACGTGTCGACACCAGAAGCAACCCGCCGCTCACGCGACATGGCTGGCACCGAAGGGCAACCGCCCGCAACTGCGCTTTCCGCGCCGGCCCGGATGCACGTCGTGCTACAACAACACCACTACCGTACACAGCCGCTGTTCACAACACCACTATCAATGGCGCGCCCGCGGCTCGCCGCCGTCGCAGTCGCAGCCGCAGCCCCAACGCCAGCACTTTTGCACCACCATTCACACGCACCGCAACACAGCTCGCCGACACAGCCGAACAAAACAAACACCACACAACAACAGCAACAACGCCGCCGCCTCTACTTGTGCCGGCGACCCACCCCGCCGACGGCGCACCTTTCGCCAGCCGGCAATCGACACACACACACCCACCCCCCGGGGCCCAGTGCAAAAAAAAAACCACACAAAAACAAAACAAAAACAAAACAACACAAACGACACGGGAAGCGCACACCGCCACTTCGCGCGCACGCCACCAACCAGTCGTCGTCTCAAAATAACAAACACAAACAAAATAAACTAACAACTAGGGCAACACAAAACAAAAACGCCTCGCACGAACCGCCCACAAAAAGGACAAGCACACGCACAGCCTCTGCTGACGACCACGACGCAGCGGCACGCTGCTCCTGTCCCGCGCCCCGCGCCCCACTCGATTCACAACTCACGCGACACCGTCAACGACGGGCTCGCTTCCCGCAACCTACCACCTTTCCGCCACGACGCACAGCCCCAGCCCCAGCCCCACCCGACGACTGCACTTTCACCACCGCCTCCCCCTTCCCCCCCAAAACACACACACACACACACACACACACACACACACACACACAGCCAGCCAAAAACGCACTCGCGACCCACACATGCACGTGCATCGGCACACGCCAACCAGTCAACGTCGACAACCACACGCAAGGCTCGAAACGAAAACGAAACCGGCGTCCTTCCACGTTGCCATCAAGCTACGCGACACAAGACACAAGGAACCAACACAACAGCCGGCCCCACTAATTCCCACTCTCACGCCGCAAAAAGCACACCGAAACCGCCAAACACGCACGCACATTCCCCTTCGCACTGACACCACCGACCGGCTCGCTACCACACACCTCTCGGCAGCCGTTTCACGCCAATTCGCCACACCGCCCACACAGTCGACAAGCGCCCGCCCTGTACGGCACACGCAACGACGCAGCGCAGCAAAGGGCGCCCGCAACACATACCTCTCCGCCGCCCGACGCGCCAACCGCCACACCACACCGCCGGCCACTCGCAAATTGTGCACTGCCACCAGCCACACGTCCAACACGCCGCGCCGCCTCCGGCCACCCGCCAGGGGGCGCTCACGTCCGCGACAACAGCGCGGCCCGCCGGGCCGGGCCGAACCGAACCGAGCCGCCGCTGCTCTGCACTCGGCACGGCCACACCCTGCTGCAGACCGGGCTCGTCCCTCTGTACGCGTCTGCCTGCGCATCAACACAACACGACCTTTTTTGTTTTTTCTTCTCTCTACCGCCATCCCTTCTTCTCGCGTTTTACTCGTTGTTGCAGCAGCGGCGCACACCTACACATCCACAGCCCCAGCCGAGCCGGCCTCACCTCAGGGCCCGCCGCCAGCGTCTCCTCCTCGGGCACAGGTGCGGTGCTGTGGCCGCCCATCCAACCGCATTGCTGGCCGTCCAGCCACCAGGCGTTCCCACTGCCGCGAGCCACGCCGCGCACCGACCCTGCTGCAGAACACGAAGCATAGCCAGAGACCGACCGATACACAAAGCAAGCCGTCGCCTCGCCTCTTGTCCTTCCTGCCTTCCTTCCGCCCCCGCCCTTCTCACACCACCGCCTCTCCACTTTCGCCCCCCCCTCCTTTTTTTTTTTTTTTTTTTGTTTTCTTCTTTCTTTCTTTCTTTCTTTCTTTCTTTCTTTCTTTCTTTCTTTCTTTCTTTGGCCCTCTCTCCTTCCCGCCATGGCGGTTACGGCACCGCCTGCAGCGGCAGATTTTTTGCGCCCACACGCCTACTCCTACCACCATTAAACCTTGCCCTGCCCTGCCCTGCCCTGCCCTGCCCATCAACGTCGCAGTCGAACCGACGCTTGCCAACACACTGCCCACGTTCCTTTCTCTTTTCGGCCTACGCCCATTACGCGCCGCCGCCACAGCACCTTCCCTTCCCACAACACACCGACGTCATCACACGCACCCAAAACAGGGGCCACGACCGTGTTCCTCGCCCACTCCCATCCCGCACGGTACGCACATTCCCAACTACTACCGCGCACCCTCCCTTTCCAATCTGTGTGTCTCTGTGTCTGTGTCCTGTCCGCGCGTGACGCCTCTCAACATCCGCCGTCCCCCGTCCCGTTTTCGCCCCCATGCCGTCGTCGCGCCGCCTCCGCCCCTGTCCGCCCCGCACCACACCATACACCGCTGCTTGTCCCGGCCGTTGCCACCAAAGGCGCCGACCGCAAACGCGCCACGCCGCAGCCCCCGTGCGTCTCGCGCTCGCTTGCATCTCCGTGCCGACGCTGCCTCTCTTCCCGCTCGCACTCGACCTCGACAACACAGTCTTTGGCTCCGCCACTGCGTGTTCCGGTGGTACGCACGCTGCAACACGTATGTATTCATTACCAGAGCGATGGCGAGGCATGACAGCATCTCTGTCTGACCAGAGAGTTCTTTATCGCTGCTAGTCGGCGCTTGGACCGCGCCAGACGACAGTAGTGGCACGCACCGGGTCGCCAGGAACAGTTGTTATATATATATATTGTAGCGCGAGTCGGGAGAGGTAGTAGTCGGTCGACAGTAGTAGCGGGTGGACGGTTGTACTGAGCGGGCGTCGGCGGCGTGCTCTGCTCGTCTCGCGACTCTGGTCACGGTTCGGGACGATGTATAGTCTATTGTGTTATAATCAAACGGTGGTGTGACGCTGCATTGCGCAAATCTGATAACGTATGTTCATTGTACTTATTTTGTTCAACAACAAAAGCCCCACTATTACTTTTTTTCTAAAGTAACTTTTGTCTCTTAACGAAAAACATTCACTTTTTAAAGACTACTTCCTATGGCATTTCCCTCCAAGGGGTGCAATTAATTACCAGCCAGCACTCATTCATTGCACACAGCTGTGTAAGGGGTATCTACAATTGAGGAGCGGATATAAATGCAATTTTTTGTTTTTTTTTTTTTTTTTTGTGTGTGTGTTGTAACCTCCCAGCAAAATTTAAAATAATGGACAATGTTATTTACGGATGCTAATGGACATTGCGCTAATTGTAACCTCGCCCACAATGAGAGGTATTGAAAATGGCAACACAAATGTGAAATTCGCAATCTGACTCAAATATAAAGTCTTCACACAACATTTAAAAAAGTCCGTTCAGTGACAAGAAACTTCAATTAAACCGAAATATCGGTCTTTGGCCCTGTGCAAAACAATCAGAATTAAAGTCTTACCTCCGAATAAATGGATGTCACATTTCTGCTCTGGTTGTTGCGCAGCGCTTGGAGGAACTGCATTGCAAATAATAATATTCTCTTTTTTTGTGATTTTAGTGACATTTTTCTTCAAAGAAGTGGAATGAAATGTGAAGTGCAACGAACTCTTTAGTTCAATAAACAATTAAATGTTTGAAAAATGCTTTTGAAATAAAAATTATTATTGGGGAACTTGTTGGAGAATAATTACAATAAATACAATTTTTCATTATCTAATGATTATATTAATTAACAGTATACCTTATTCACCATCTTGACCAGTGTTGCCGACCGCCTACATCACACAACCGCACTCGGCTGCTACTACTGACCGACCGCTCTGCATGACGACTATTGGCGTACTGCACGCGACGACTACTGACAGAGTACAGCCCTCAACTACACAGAGCTACGGACTCGCAACGACTACTGACTGACTGACTGACTGACTGACTGAGAACCGCTCGCAACACTCGCGCAGTCCAGCGCAAACTCTCTGGTCACAGATGCTACAATGTCTCGCCATCGCTACTATGTTACATACGTGTTTCAGTGTCTTTTTCATTGGGGTAACGATCTTTGGCTCTTTTTATTCTGAATACAGGGCCAAAGGTCAACGCTGCTGCCCTTATACAATTTATCAGGTTTCATTATGTCTGTTGCAATGTTACATACGGTTCACTCTTTCATTAATATTATCGTTGGGTTTGTTTTGTAGGGACGTTAACATTCTGGCACATTTTTATTATCATCGGACTCTCTGCTATTTGTGCAGGGAGGTTATACCTGGGTCCATTTCCATTTCCATTTACATTTTAATATTGATAGACTTTTTGTTTTCTTGTTGTTTTTCCTTCTTTTTTTTTTGTTGTTTTTTTTTTGTTTTGTTTTTCCCGCTCTCACCACCACCGCCGCATCACGCCTTCCGTTTTCTTGGTTTCTTTTCTGTTCTTCAACTGCTTCAACATCACCGCGCCCCATTTCCACACCACAGCCATCAGCCTCCAAGACGGGCGGGCGCAGTGTGCCATTTCCGGCGCACAAGCACACCCGTACGGTACTCTCCTCGCCCCCACGCCACCAACAACACAGCGACCACGCGGCTTTCAGGCACGGCACGGCACCGGCGAAATGCGCCGCCCCCGCCCCTCCGCGCATCCGTCCGTCTCGCCACGTTCACTGACAGCCGCGTCTGCGGCTACACCACGACAACCACAACACAACACCGCTCCCCTCCCTGGCAACTCACATTGTTTTTCTCCTCCTCTTTTGCACAAACCACAACGCCGAGCACAGGCGCAAGCCACCCACACCGCGCCCCTCCCCGTCCCGTCTTTGGCCGCCGCTCCTCGTTTCCTCGTTTGCCCCCTCCCATCTCCCGAAATGCCATGCCAGCAGCGTTACGCATGCCCCTCCCCTGTCCACACAACACTACCGCCTAACGAACAGCCTTCCGGGCCACATGCAGGGCACGCCCACCTCCAAACACTGCCAATTCACGGACGCACGCACACACACACACACACACACACACACACGCACGCACACACACTCACTTTCTCGACACCTTTCTGTACGGAGGGTGCGTCATCTCGACCGTGACAGAGTGACGGCAACTATCGACGATCCATTTCCCCCCACTGGTAAAACATGTCCACTAACACCTACATACATCATTCAAGTACACAGACAATAGCATACACACAATGGGAGGGCACACGAACATGGACGGCACGGCACTGTCATACACTCTTCCTCAGAACCATATCAACAAACGTTACGTACATCCGGGAAAGCGAAAGCGAAAGCAAAAGCAAAGGGCAAAGCCCAATGCAGCCGTCAAAGGTAACGTTCACCACGGCAGACACTTGCAGCCGCGCCGCCGTTAAACGCATTTCAGTGCGGCTCCAATACGCCTCCGACACGGGAACGTTCCGTTGCTCTACGAATGCGTTTCTCCCCTTTTTCCCTTCCTCTCTCTTTTGCCCCCCCTCCTTGCACTCTTGCCTCATTCCTCACGTTCTGCCCAGACATTCGACCGATCAAAGTCAACCTTTCGTTACCGTTCTCAGCGCGACGGTGTACAACAGTATGACGGGTGTGCCCACGACTTCGGTTCAGTTGCGTGACGCCGGTCTATCGCGCCGATCGACAGTTACTCAGGGGGCGACGGATCGGACCACGTCACCGACACACAAAACACTTTCAAACAAACAAATACATACCGGATGGACACAGACAAACACGTGTACAGACATTCGCCAAACAAACGACCGCCGCCGCCGCCGCCGTCGTCGCGCTTACTGTACTGCACTGGACACGCGTGCATCTTGAATGACGACATCGGTGTGCGTGCGTCGTACGCAATCAGTCAGACACGGCTATCAAACATCAGAGTCGAATGGTACATCATCGTGCGTGTCGCCGTACACGTACAGTACAATACAACAACAATGCGTCTTAATGGCACGTTCATTTCAACGTCACTCACACACCTCCACGCTGCAGTTACGTCGCACCATTGTCGAACTCGGCGTACAGCAAAGGGAATAGTGGGCGGCAAAAAAAAAAAAAAAACCAAACAAAAACATTTCACATTTCACCCTCGCCATGTATGATGTGCAAAAAAAAAAAACAAACCCGCAAACGGCCGTCGTTACGGTGACACAAAAGTCGCCGATCGCACTGTCCCCCCTCGCAGACGGGTAACACACACACACACACACACACACACACACCAACAACACCAATGGGTCAAAAACCACGCCAACGAGGCGTGCCACCATTCCACGCCACGGCGACCAACCTCGTGGCCGTACCCCGCGCAACACGCTTTGACGCGCCCCCCCCACCCACAAAAAAAAAAGGAAACACATACATCACAGCCGTCCACACAAACAACAACAACAACAATTCCGCCCTTCCCGCAAAAGGCACGTTGGTGGCCCTGAAAAGGGCCGTTTTGCCGCTCTCGCAACGGAGGAGCCTTCTCCATCCTTCCTTCCTTCCTTCCATTCCAGAGCCACCTCCTTACTTGGAGCTCGTGTACTTGGTCACCGCCTTCGTGCCCTCGCTCACGGCGTGCTTGGCCAGCTCGCCAGGCAGCAACAGCCGCACAGCGGTCTGGATCTCGCGGGACGTGATGGTCGAGCGCTTGTTGTAGTGCGCCAGGCGAGAAGCCTCGGCCGCAATGCGCTCGAAAATGTCGTTCACGAAGCTGTTCATGATGCTCATCGCCTTCGACGAGATGCCCGTGTCAGGGTGCACCTGCTTCAGCACCTTGTAGATGTAGATGGCATAGCTCTCCTTCCTCTTGCGCTTCTTCTTCTTGTCGCCCTTCGAAATGTTCTTCTGCGCCTTGCCAGCCTTCTTGGCGGCCTTCCCGCTAGTCTTGGGCGGCATCTCGAACCAACGTACGGCAGCAGCAACACCAGTAGCAAGCGCTCCGCTCTAGTCAGCGTCTCCCCACACAGTGGCACCCGCCGCCAGCCGCCGCCGCACCTTTACCAGCTCGCCCTGTTGCGGCCGCCGACCAATGGGGCGCGCGCGCAACCGGCCGCCGCACCCGAGCCCATAAAGCACCCCCACCCCGGCTGCGCCGGCACGCCAGAGACCGCGCTGAGCCGCCGTAGCGAGAGGACGCTCTGGCTCACCGCTCCGCTTTGTCTCGCTGGCGCCTTTGTTCCCGCGCGTCTTTGTTCGCGCGCCTTTCTCAAGGCACGTGGTCACTGGCGAGTGTGTAACGGAGGCTTCAGCGACTCTTCACTGCTGACTACTCGCTTGCGAGTGCGTCAGCGGCGAAATTGTCGTGTACTCCACGCTTTCGGCTGCGAATCAAATCGATTCAGGAATCGATTTGTGCCGCGCCTAGGGACCGTTAGGGCACGCCGTGAGTCAGGACCCCCTTCGCGTGGGACCAGTCCGCGCTCACTCGCTTAGTACATACCCGTAAGAGCTCCTGTCTTCCTCATGGAAGACAATAACATCGCTGCGAACGTCGCGGCGGTGGTCGCCGAGTCAGAGCACGCTCTGGCGGCGGCCTCTAATGCCCCGACCCCCGCGGCCGCTCCTTCAGGTTATCGACCACTGACAGCAGTCGAGCTGTTCGTGGTATTAAACCGCAGGGCCAACCCCAAAGACGCCTCAGAACGCGAGGCCGCGGAGAAAGCCTACAAAAGGTTCATACAGTATGATCTCGCCGCTGCACTGCCAGGCGCAGCCAATGAAGAGGTCATGGTACCGCCGGGAGCCCCGCCAGGCGTGTCCACGCAAGAGGACACTGCACTGCCGGAGGCGGCCCCGAAGGGAGCAGAGCCACCAGGCTTGGTTACCCAAGCAACCAATGTTCTGCTGGCCGCCCCTCCGGACCAGACCATTCAAGAGGCTGTTGACCTGCCGACAGCAGCACAAAAGGACCCAATGTTTCCAGAAGCGAACCTGGAACAGCTTCTTCTACATGAAGAAGGAATGGACGTCGCGCTGCCGTCTCGCAAGAGGCCAGCGTCGACGGACGAGGACGAACCACCGGCAAGCGCGCCTTCTTCTGTCCACAGGTTGTTGCAGAAGAAGAAACA
Source organism: Schistocerca americana (assembly GCF_021461395.2). Classification (NCBI taxonomy): domain Eukaryota; kingdom Metazoa; phylum Arthropoda; class Insecta; order Orthoptera; family Acrididae; genus Schistocerca; species Schistocerca americana. The sequence goes on from NW_025726040.1 coordinate 115,635, forward strand.
ACACGCGCCAGAGGCCGCCACAGACGAGGAGGCCGCCCAGGAAGAAGAGGGGGAGTTTGTCGTCCCCAAGCGGAGGCACACGGCTCGGGCAAAGGTGCTCGAAATCGTGGCGCCGCTGCAGACGACAAACTCCTTTGCTGCCGTCCAAGACAACGAGGACATGGAGACGGGGCAGGCGCCGATAAAACGGGCGCCTGCACCGCCTCCGATCACAATCCAATGGCAGGAGGACTACGAGTCCTTCCTACAGTTATTTAAAGATGTCCCCTCCCTGACTGTAAAGACCCAGGGACGCGACCTGCTGAAAACAACTGTACGCTCGACGGACGACTACCGTCGAGCCATGAAAGTCGTCGAGCAGGAGAAGCTCAAATGCTTCACCCACAATGCCAACCCCCAGAAGCAACTAAAGGTGGTCCTTCGCCATCTACCAATGAAGATGGCGACAGATCACCTCAAAGAAGAACTGGTAGCCATGGGCTACCCAGTCAGCTCGGTGACTCTCATGAAGTCACCGAGGACCAAGCGAGACATGCCGCTGTTCCTAGCTATCCTCCCTGATAACCTGGACAACAGGAAAATATTCCAGGTAGAGAGGGTAGCGCGGGTGACGGTGGCGGTCGAGCCATTACGCGCGAAACGAAGAAGGGCCCAGTGCTACTCATGCCAGGGCCTGGATCATGTCGCATACTATTGCAGCATGCCATCCCGCTGCGTTAAGTGCGCTGGAGATCATCAAAGCCGGGACTGCGCGAAAAAGAGGGAAGAACCCCCGCAGTGCTGCAACTGTGGCGAGCCACATGTGGCCAGCTACAGGGGCTGCACTATATTTAAGCGCACAAGCAGACCCCAAGGGAAAAAGCCCCCCTCGCGCAAGGTACAACCAGGCACAAACTACGCTGCCGCTGCCAAGGGGACCACTGCCACCCCATCGCGCCAGCCAGCACAGAAGTCTCCGCCGCAACACCAAAACGCGGAGACAAACCTCACAGCCACAGGATTGCTGGACATGCCCTTGTCCAGCAACACAGGGTGCGGACACCCCCAAGTGCCCCCCACCACCAGCAACCCACTGCAAAGTGCGGAGCGTCCTACGCGGCGACCGGTAGCGGCGTCGCAGCCGCAAACCGTAGCCGCCACCTCGGCGCCCGCCCATGCAGCCGCAGGTAGCGATGCAACCAGTTTGGGTGAGCTACTACGCTCACTCAACACTCTACTCACCCAACTGCCAGTACTAGTCACGGCAGTAACGGGGGCCCTCCAGGCTGTCACCGTTCCCTCAGCAGCTCACCATGGATAGACAGCAAATCCATGGTCTATCGGTATGCGTATTCAACGCAAACGGCCTGGTAAAACAACAAGGTGAGTTTCGCCAATTTATACAGGACGAGGCAGTCGACCTGTGCCTAGTGTGCGAGACTCACCTGAAACCAGGAGTCCAGGTAAAGGTAGCGAACTATGCCTGCTACCGCCACGACAGGCCAACCGCCGGAGGAGGTACTGCCATCTATGTCAGGACCTCCCTCCGACACCACCAGATCCATCTCCCAGCCCTGGCAACTCTTGAAGCCACAGGCGTCAATGTCTCCTCCATGGTGGGACAGATCACCTTCGTGGCCGCCTACAGGCCGCCACGGGGTAATCTCTTGGAGGCAGACTTTGACACACTACTGACGATTGGGGGACGGGTTTTCCTGGCTGGCGACTTTAACGCTAAGCACACGGAGTGGAACTCCCGTCTCACCAACGTCAGCGGTCGTCGACTCCTCCGTGCCGCCCTCCGCAACGGCGCCATCGCGCTCGGACCCCAGGACCACACCATCTATCCACACCGAGGACAGTCAGATGTTCTCGATATCGCCATTATTAAGGGTATCGGGAACCACATGACCGCCGCCACCCGGTGTGCACTGTCGTCAGACCACCTACCAGTGGTCTACGACATCGACGTAAGGGGGGCCACCCTCCCACCCCGCCGTAGGAACTACCACCGTATGGACAGCGAGAGGTTTCAGGAGAACGTCCTGGAACTTCTCTCGGATGCTCCTGACCCCACGGAAGTGGGGGTAGATAACGCACTACGGTACCTCAACCGCCAGCTGCTACTTGCAGCTGAAGTAGCATCACCTCCTCCCCCACGCCAGCCAAAGGATTTCGCCCGTAGCCTCCCGTTGCACATACGGGAGACTATACGGGAGAAGAACAGAGTGTTCCGCGAATGGCAACTTACGCGACAACCTGCCACCAAACGCCTCCTAAACAGGATGAGGAGGGAGATCAAGGCGGCGGTTGAGGAACATAGAAACCGCGACTGGGCCGACCTAGTCGCCACCCTCAACACACAGGACGGCAGTGCTTGGCGAGTCGTCAAGTCATTCCTGCGCCGGCGGCAGCGAGTCCCACCGCTGCAGGCTGGGCAGATGGTCGTCTGTAGTCCAGATGGGAAAGCAGGATTACTGGCCGACCACTTCGAGTCGTCATTCACCCCAGTGGATGACAATCTCGATGTGGCCCACATTAGCAGAGTGGAGGAAGAGCTCCCCATCTTCCTAGCAGCGAGAGATGAAGGGGACAGGATCGACCCAATCTCAGAGGAGGAAGTGGCAGAACAGATACGGACGCTCAACACCAAAAGGGCGGGAGGCGCCGACGGCGTCAACAACCACCTGCTGAAGAACCTGCCGGAAGGGGCCCACCAGCTCCTTACAGGCATCTTCAATCAGGTCCTCCGCTCTGGGATCTACCCCTCTGAGTGGAAACACGCGGAGGTGGTAGCCATACCCAAAGCGAATAAGGACGCAAGGCAGGCTGAAAACTACAGGCCAATCAGCCTCCTCCCGTCCCTCTCCAAGGTGTTCGAGCGTCTGTACGCCAAGAGACTGCTCCGACATGTGACGGTCGAGGGCATCATCCCGGACGAACAGTTCGGATTCAGGAGCGGTCATTCCACCACCCACCAGCTCCTGCGGCTGGTGGAAGAAGCCATGCGCGCCCTGGAGACCAGGGAATACCTTGGGGCCGTATTCCTTGATGTCTCCAGAGCCTTCGACTCCGTGTGGCACGACGGCCTCGTGTACAAACTCTTTGTGCACGGGGTACCGACATCACATGGAGTCCTCATCAGCTCCTACCTGGCCGACCGGACCTTCCACGTCCGACTAGATGATGGCACCTCGACCCACAGGCCGATACGAGCAGGAGTGCCACAGGGGTCCGTACTTGGCCCCCTGCTGTACTCCATTTTCACTGCAGATGCCCCACGAGTGGCGCCGGTGAAATTAGCACTCTACGCTGACGACACCGCGCTATTCGTGCGGAGCATGAACGTGAGGGAAATGCGACGCCTCCTCCAGATTGGCTGCGACACCCTGGGCGCGTGGTCAACTAAGTGGCGGCTCAAACAGAACGCCGCAAAGAGCCAGGCAGTAGTATTCACTAGAAGGCTACTGCCTCCCGATTTGCCGCCGGTTACTATCACGGGAAGCCCCGTGCCGTGGAGTAAAACCGGCAAATACCTCGGGGTCACACTCGACCAGAGGCTTACCTGGAGACCACACGTCCAGGACGTTAGGAGCAGGGCTATAGGGCGACTTCACACCCTGTACCCCCTGCTTAACCCATCGTCAACGCTGGCCCCCCAGCACGGCATCACCCTGTACCTAGCGCTGGTCAGACCAGTGCTAGAGTACGCAGCCGTGGTGTGGGGTATGGCAGCCGACACCCATATAGGCACACTACAGAGGGTGCAGAACAGAGCCCTAAAGCTCGCCCTGCGCCTTCCACGAAGATATTCCTCCACTCTGCTACATGAACAGACCGGCATCCTGCATCTGCGGGACCGATTCAGACAGTCGGCACGACTGTTCTACAGTAAGGCTGAGAACTCAGAAAACCGGCTCATACAGGGCCTGGGCCACAACATACACCACAGGCCAACCACACGTTGGCCTGACCTACTGAGGGACTAACAACCCTCAGCAGGCAGGATGCAACTGTATCCCCATAGGCCGAATCAATAAATCAGGCACCATAATCAAAACAACAGGCATAGCAGGAACAACAAAGCATTGTTTACCCTGCTCCTACGCGAGCAAAGGACAGCTCGTAAGGAAGAAGCGAAGCGAAGCTGCGCCGGCACGCACTCCGCTGCTCGACTCGCTGCCGCTCGCACCGGTCGTTTTCGTTGCCGTTTCGTGTGCACCGTCGCTAGCCCATCGCCATGTCCGGACGCGGAAAGGGAGGCAAAGTCAAGGGCAAGTCAAAGTCCCGCTCAAGCAGGGCTGGGCTCCAGTTCCCGGTCGGCAGAATCCACCGCCTCCTGCGCAAGGGAAACTACGCAGAGCGCGTCGGCGCCGGGGCGCCCGTCTACCTCGCCGCCGTCATGGAGTACCTCGCGGCTGAGGTGCTCGAGCTGGCCGGAAACGCGGCCCGCGACAACAAGAAGACGCGCATCATCCCGCGCCACCTGCAGCTTGCCATCCGCAACGACGAGGAGCTCAACAAGCTCCTGTCGGGCGTCACCATCGCACAGGGTGGTGTCCTGCCCAACATCCAGGCCGTCCTGCTGCCAAAGAAGACCGAGAAGAAGGCCTAAAGGAGGCCAGGCAATCGCAGCGCCGCGTGCTCCCCTGCACGCAACGCGCTTTGCCGGCTCGGCCCACAACAATCGGCCCTTTTCAGGGCCACCACACAAACCTACGTCCAAAGCAAAATTTCAGTCGTCCTCGCCGCACCTTGTTTTGTTTTTTAACTTTGCACTGTCACAGCACAGCCGCCGCCGGCGCACGTCCGCCATCTTGTCGTCCACACAGCCCGTGTGGCCCAACACACACACACACATTTTGCACGGTCGCAGTCGCCTTCCAAACCGACAACGGCAGCAATAATGACCATTGTTAAAGGGAGGCGTGTCGACACACCGCCCTCCACTCCCGCGCGCAACGGCCGTCGACACGAACGAAACAGCTGATCCGGCCGCCTATGCCCACACGCCTTGCCTCGGAAACCCCAACGCCGCCGCAAACAAACACACAGAGCCAAACCACGCAAGCAAATAATCACCGCCTCTCGCACAACAACACACAGCCCGCCATCTCCGTCGCGATCGATACAAAGACACACAAACGAAGCAGCTCCACACACAGCCAGCCACATGACACGTTTCCTTTCCTTCTCCCCTCCCAGTCACATCACGTCGCTCAAACGGAAAGAAAGAAACAAAGACAGAGAGAAACAAACAAACAAACAACACAGCGCACACACGCAGCAACAACACAGACTCTTTCGCACTTTTCAACTTCCGAACAGTGTGGTGGCCCTGAAAAGGGCCGTTTTCTAGTCTCTCCCACCCACAAGCACGGCCGCGGGAAGGCCAGCGCCCGCTGCGACGCAGCCTAACCGCCGAAACCGTACAGGGTGCGCCCCTGCCTCTTCAGGGCGTACACCACGTCCATGGCCGTCACAGTCTTGCGCTTGGCGTGCTCAGTGTACGTCACCGCGTCGCGGATCACGTTCTCCAGGAACACCTTCAGCACCCCGCGGGTCTCCTCGTAGATCAGACCAGAGATGCGCTTCACGCCGCCCCTGCGAGCCAGGCGGCGGATGGCGGGCTTCGTGATGCCCTGGATGTTGTCGCGCAACACCTTGCGGTGCCGCTTGGCGCCACCCTTGCCGAGCCCCTTTCCTCCCTTGCCGCGGCCTGTCATCCTTCCTTCCTCGGGCAAAGCAAAACGTGCACAAACAGCAGCTGCAGCGGCTGGCGAGTCGGCTACGGTCTGCGCCCAGCGCGCCCGCCGCCCCCCTATATAGACTCTGGCCCGCCCTCCCCCCACCACGCGCAACCGAGGGCATATAAGCGCAGCACGGAGGCGCGCGGGCCCGTTGTCAAGGCAGCACCGGACGCCGCGCCGCACCTAACCTCCACGCACGCCGCTCCGCTACCGCTACCGCTACCGCTATGGCCCGCACAAAGCAAACGGCCCGCAAGTCCACCGGCGGAAAGGCGCCGCGCAAACAGCTCGCCACCAAGGCGGCGAGGAAGAGCGCGCCCGCCACCGGAGGCGTCAAGAAGCCCCACCGCTACAGGCCGGGCACCGTCGCCCTGCGAGAAATCAGGCGCTACCAGAAGAGCACAGAGCTGCTCATCCGCAAGCTGCCATTCCAGCGCCTAGTGCGCGAGATCGCCCAGGACTTCAAGACCGACCTGCGCTTCCAGAGCTCCGCAGTCATGGCCCTGCAGGAGGCCAGCGAGGCCTACCTCGTCGGCCTCTTCGAAGACACCAACCTGTGCGCAATCCACGCCAAGCGCGTCACCATCATGCCCAAGGACATCCAGCTCGCGCGCCGCATCCGCGGCGAGCGCGCCTAAACCGCGCCGCGGCACCGCACCGCACAAACAAAAACGGCCCTTTTCAGGGCCACTAACATCTCTCCGTCGCGAGCAAACTTTGTCGGTCGCCTGCCTCTCGCCCCGCAACCCAAAAACAAACACCGCCACTTCCCGTCCGTCCGCCACACCCGCTCACTCTGCCTGCCTGCTAGCAGCGCGCAACAATCACACATCATCCCTCCCCGGCGCTCCAAGCGCACAATACCCAACGGCCGACGTCACACCGCACGGGTGGCTGGCCGGCCGCCGCTTTCGTTTCGAAAACAAAAAAAACCCGCACTCCACTCCGACGGCCAACGGCCAGGCAGGCGCGCTCGCTCGCTCTACACGCCACCGACTCCTTCCACATCTCTCAACGTGCCCCCCGTTGCAAAACATAACACACACAAAGGAACAAAACAAAGACCAGACACGACTCGACAAGACAGACATCCGAGAAGAACGAACGCAGGCAAGCCAACCAACGTATTCAAACAAAACAACGTGACAGAAAACCAACCGTCGGCCGCCGCCACAAACACGGCGACAATCAACCACGACAACAACAACACCGCTTACCGCTACCGCCGCCCACACCCGCCACCGACCCCCGCAATCCAACCACCACGGCACGCAAACAGCATCCCCACGGGCATACAGACAGACACCCACACCAAACGCAACACGACAATCAAAACCTTCCCCGACGTGCTTTGATGGCCCTGAGAAGGGCCGTTTTGGGCCGCGCGTCTCTTGCGCGCCACTAGACGACGACGGGGGGTGGGGACGACGGAGTCAAGCGCCAAACCCTTCCTTTCCCATCTCTTTCTCCTCTACTCTACTTCTTCTTCTTGGGCGAAGCCTTCGCCTTAGACGGCGTCGTCGCCTTCTTCGGGCGCGGCGCCTTCGGCTTCTTCGTCGGAACCTTGGCGGCCTTCTTCGCCTTCGACGGCGACTTGGCCTTGGCCGGCTTGGCCGCAGCCGCCTTCTTCGCACCCGCGGGAGCGGCCGACGCCGCAGACGCCTTCTTGGCGGCGCCCGCCTTCCGACCGGTCGCCGCCTTCACGCCACCAGCCTTCTTTGCGCCGGCCGCACGGGCGCCCTTCTTCTCCTTGCTGGCCGGAGCGGCGCGCTTCTTCTTGGCACCGCCAGCACGAGCCTTGCCGCCCTCGGCCGCCCCCCCGCCGCCGGCGCCGGCAAGCTTGAACGAGCCGGACGCGCCCTTCCCCTTCGTCTGCACCAGCTCGCCCGCCACGACGGCCGACTTGAGGTACTTCTTGATAAACGGCGCCAGCTTCTCCGCGTCCAGCTTGTAGTGCGCGGCTATGTACTTCTTGATCGCCTGCAGCGACGACCCGCCGCGCTCCTTCAGACTCTTGATGGCGGCCGTCACCATCTCAGAGGTGCGCGGGTGCGCAGGCTTGGCGCGCGGCTTCTTCGCAGACGACGCAGACTTGGCCTTCTTCGTAGTGCCGGTGGCGGCGGGTGCCGCAGCAGTCTCGTTCGTAGCCGCCTGATCTGCCATTTCGACGACGCGCGTAACACACAGCGAGAGCGAGCGGGACGGCAGGCACGCAAGCACAGCACAGCAGCAGAGCAGAGAATCACAAGGCCCAGCCAGTGTCGCGGGCGGGCGCGGACGGCCGAGAGAGCGGCCGCCACTCTGCGCGCCGCCGCGCCGCGCCTCCCGCGCTTGCTACCGCCCAACGTCCGACAGCCTGTGCGGAGCAGCCCCAAACCTGCGCCACAACCGCCCGCGCCTTTCAAACCACCGAGGATGGGGCTACACACAGCCACACCACAGTCGCCAACCAGTCGCCACGGCAGCGCCGCAAACCACGGCCAAACTGCAGCTACCGCGCGCTACAGCCTGGGTCGGCCCGCCGAGAATCGCCGCCCCCGCCCAAATGCCGCCCCCACAGCCCCAGCCGACGACCCGCCACAATGGCCAAACCTTCGGCAAAACTCCCACACCGTCGCCGCGGCAGCCCGGCCAGCGCGGCCGGCGCCACAGCCACACAAGCCGAGGCGTGCGGCGATGACGGCCGTGCAAACGCGCCTCCGCCGCCCCATCGCCTTCCGTCGCCCTCCCGCCGTTTCCCGATCGGCCCGCAGCCGTCGGGCCACATCGCGCGCCGTCCTCCTCCTCTCGCCCGCCAACATTCACAGCCGTTTCTCAACAATTGCCCGCCGCAAACGGACGCCGCCTGCGCAACAGGCGCCGCCGCCCCTCGCCGCTTCCGACCCAACCCCTCGACCGAGGCAAACCGCAATCCGAATCTACAGACCAACCCAATCTGCCGTCAAGCACACACGCCAGCCGACCTTACACGTTACGCGTTACACATTACGTTTACACGTCTAGGTTAGGTTAGGTTAGGTGGGCGTGGGTTAGGTTAAGGGGACTTGGGTTAGGTTAAGCGTCAAACTTAGGTTAAGCATTCAAACACGTCAGGCGTCAGAGGCTAGGTTAGGTTAGGTTACACGTTAGGTTAAGGGGTCAGTGCTAGGTTAAGAAGCGTCAAACGTAGGTTAAAAAAGCGTTCAAACGTGAGGCGTGAGCCGGACAGCTTACCGTACGTAGACGTTAGGGGCTCACAGGCTGAGCTCACCTCGCCACACCACAGGTTAGGTTCGGTTCGGTTCGCTCGGCTCAGCGTAAAGCGCCGAGGTCAGGGTTACGTTCGTTCACCTTCGGGCGCCACACTTTCGGTTGAAAGGTCGCGACGGGACGACGTCGGCAGGCACGCCGCAAACGAACAAAAAACGTACAGACGACGTCGAAAACCGCCGACAGACGGGGGAGCAGCACGACCACGACCAGATACCGAGCGCGAACGAGACACACGCGAACCACCCCCACCGGCCAAACGGCACCACACAACAACCCAGAGCACCACGTGTCGACACCAGAAGCAACCCGCCGCTCACGCGACATGGCTGGCACCGAAGGGCAACCGCCCGCAACTGCGCTTTCCGCGCCGGCCCGGATGCACGTCGTGCTACAACAACACCACTACCGTACACAGCCGCTGTTCACAACACCACTATCAATGGCGCGCCCGCGGCTCGCCGCCGTCGCAGTCGCAGCCGCAGCCCCAACGCCAGCACTTTTGCACCACCATTCACACGCACCGCAACACAGCTCGCCGACACAGCCGAACAAAACAAACACCACACAACAACAGCAACAACGCCGCCGCCTCTACTTGTGCCGGCGACCCACCCCGCCGATGGCGCACCTTTCGCCAGCCGGCAATCGACACACACGCACCCACCCCCCGGGGCCCAGTGCAAAAAAAAAACCACACAAAAACAAAACAAAAACAAAACAACACAAACGACACGGGAAGCGCACACCGCCACTTCGCGCGCACGCCACCAACCAGTCGTCGTCTCAAAATAACAAACACAAACAAAATAAACTAACAACTAGGGCAACACAAAACAAAAACGCCTCGCACGAACCGCCCACAAAAAGGACAAGCACACGCACAGCCTCTGCTGACGACCACGACGCAGCGGCACGCTGCTCCTGTCCCGCGCCCCGCGCCCCACTCGATTCACAACTCACGCGACACCGTCAACGACGGGCTCGCTTCCCGCAACCTACCACCTTTCCGCCACGACGCACAGCCCCAGCCCCAGCCCCACCCGACGACTGCACTTTCACCACCGCCTCCCCCTTCCCCCCCAAAACACACACACACACACACACACACACACACACACACAGCCAGCCAAAAACGCACTCGCGACCCACACATGCACGTGCATCGGCACACGCCAACCAGTCAACGTCGACAACCACACGCAAGGCTCGAAACGAAAACGAAACCGGCGTCCTTCCACGTTGCCATCAAGCTACGCGACACAAGACACAAGGAACCAACACAACAGCCGGCCCCACTAATTCCCACTCTCACGCCGCAAAAAGCACACCGAAACCGCCAAACACGCACGCACATTCCCCTTCGCACTGACACCACCGACCGGCTCGCTACCACACACCTCTCGGCAGCCGTTTCACGCCAATTCGCCACACCGCCCACACAGTCGACAAGCGCCCGCCCTGTACGGCACACGCAACGACGCAGCGCAGCAAAGGGCGCCCGCAACACATACCTCTCCGCCGCCCGACGCGCCAACCGCCACACCACACCGCCGGCCACTCGCAAATTGTGCACTGCCACCAGCCACACGTCCAACACGCCGCGCCGCCTCCGGCCACCCGCCAGGGGGCGCTCACGTCCGCGACAACAGCGCGGCCCGCCGGGCCGGGCCGAACCGAACCGAGCCGCCGCTGCTCTGCACTCGGCACGGCCACACCCTGCTGCAGACCGGGCTCGTCCCTCTGTACGCGTCTGCCTGCGCATCAACACAACACGACCTTTTTTGTTTTTTCTTCTCTCTACCGCCATCCCTTCTTCTCGCGTTTTACTCGTTGTTGCAGCAGCGGCGCACACCTACACATCCACAGCCCCAGCCGAGCCGGCCTCACCTCAGGGCCCGCCGCCAGCGTCTCCTCCTCGGGCACAGGTGCGGTGCTGTGGCCGCCCATCCAACCGCATTGCTGGCCGTCCAGCCACCAGGCGTTCCCACTGCCGCGAGCCACGCCGCGCACCGACCCTGCTGCAGAACACGAAGCATAGCCAGAGACCGACCGATACACAAAGCAAGCCGTCGCCTCGCCTCTTGTCCTTCCTGCCTTCCTTCCGCCCCCGCCCTTCTCACACCACCGCCTCTCCACTTTCGCCCCCCCCTCCTTTTTTTTTTTTTTTTTTTGTTTTCTTCTTTCTTTCTTTCTTTCTTTCTTTCTTTCTTTCTTTCTTTCTTTCTTTCTTTGGCCCTCTCTCCTTCCCGCCATGGCGGTTACGGCACCGCCTGCAGCGGCAGATTTTTTGCGCCCACACGCCTACTCCTACCACCATTAAACCTTGCCCTGCCCTGCCCTGCCCTGCCCTGCCCATCAACGTCGCAGTCGAACCGACGCTTGCCAACACACTGCCCACGTTCCTTTCTCTTTTCGGCCTACGCCCATTACGCGCCGCCGCCACAGCACCTTCCCTTCCCACAACACACCGACGTCATCACACGCACCCAAAACAGGGGCCACGACCGTGTTCCTCGCCCACTCCCATCCCGCACGGTACGCACATTCCCAACTACTACCGCGCACCCTCCCTTTCCAATCTGTGTGTCTCTGTGTCTGTGTCCTGTCCGCGCGTGACGCCTCTCAACATCCGCCGTCCCCCGTCCCGTTTTCGCCCCCATGCCGTCGTCGCGCCGCCTCCGCCCCTGTCCGCCCCGCACCACACCATACACCGCTGCTTGTCCCGGCCGTTGCCACCAAAGGCGCCGACCGCAAACGCGCCACGCCGCAGCCCCCGTGCGTCTCGCGCTCGCTTGCATCTCCGTGCCGACGCTGCCTCTCTTCCCGCTCGCACTCGACCTCGACAACACAGTCTTTGGCTCCGCCACTGCGTGTTCCGGTGGTACGCACGCTGCAACACGTATGTATTCATTACCAGAGCGATGGCGAGGCATGACAGCATCTCTGTCTGACCAGAGAGTTCTTTATCGCTGCTAGTCGGCGCTTGGACCGCGCCAGACGACAGTAGTGGCACGCACCGGGTCGCCAGGAACAGTTGTTATATATATATATTGTAGCGCGAGTCGGGAGAGGTAGTAGTCGGTCGACAGTAGTAGCGGGTGGACGGTTGTACTGAGCGGGCGTCGGCGGCGTGCTCTGCTCGTCTCGCGACTCTGGTCACGGTTCGGGACGATGTATAGTCTATTGTGTTATAATCAAACGGTGGTGTGACGCTGCATTGCGCAAATCTGATAACGTATGTTCATTGTACTTATTTTGTTCAACAACAAAAGCCCCACTATTACTTTTTTTCTAAAGTAACTTTTGTCTCTTAACGAAAAACATTCACTTTTTAAAGACTACTTCCTATGGCATTTCCCTCCAAGGAGTGCAATTAATTACCAGCCAGCACTCATTCATTGCACACAGCTGTGTAAGGGGTATCTACAATTGAGGAGCGGATATAAATGCAATTTTTTGTTTTTTTTTTTTTTTTTGTGTGTGTGTTGTAACCTCCCAGCAAAATTTAAAATAATGGACAATGTTATTTACGGATGCTAATGGACATTGCGCTAATTGTAACCTCGCCCACAATGAGAGGTATTGAAAATGGCAACACAAATGTGAAATTCGCAATCTGACTCAAATATAAAGTCTTCACACAACATTTAAAAAAGTCCGTTCAGTGACAAGAAACTTCAATTAAACCGAAATATCGGTCTTTGGCCCTGTGCAAAACAATCAGAATTAAAGTCTTACCTCCGAATAAATGGATGTCACATTTCTGCTCTGGTTGTTGCGCAGCGCTTGGAGGAACTGCATTGCAAATAATAATATTCTCTTTTTTTGTGATTTTAGTGACATTTTTCTTCAAAGAAGTGGAATGAAATGTGAAGTGCAACGAACTCTTTAGTTCAATAAACAATTAAATGTTTGAAAAATGCTTTTGAAATAAAAATTATTATTGGGGAACTTGTTGGAGAATAATTACAATAAATACAATTTTTCATTATCTAATGATTATATTAATTAACAGTATACCTTATTCACCATCTTGACCAGTGTTGCCGACCGCCTACATCACACAACCGCACTCGGCTGCTACTACTGACCGACCGCTCTGCATGACGACTATTGGCGTACTGCACGCGACGACTACTGACAGAGTACAGCCCTCAACTACACAGAGCTACGGACTCGCAACGACTACTGACTGACTGACTGACTGACTGACTGAGAACCGCTCGCAACACTCGCGCAGTCCAGCGCAAACTCTCTGGTCACAGATGCTACAATGTCTCGCCATCGCTACTATGTTACATACGTGTTTCAGTGTCTTTTTCATTGGGGTAACGATCTTTGGCTCTTTTTATTCTGAATACAGGGCCAAAGGTCAACGCTGCTGCCCTTATACAATTTATCAGGTTTCATTATGTCTGTTGCAATGTTACATACGGTTCACTCTTTCATTAATATTATCGTTGGGTTTGTTTTGTAGGGACGTTAACATTCTGGCACATTTTTATTATCATCGGACTCTCTGCTATTTGTGCAGGGAGGTTATACCTGGGTCCATTTCCATTTCCATTTACATTTTAATATTGATAGACTTTTTGTTTTCTTGTTGTTTTTCCTTCTTTTTTTTTTGTTGTTTTTTTTTTGTTTTGTTTTTCCCGCTCTCACCACCACCGCCGCATCACGCCTTCCGTTTTCTTGGTTTCTTTTCTGTTCTTCAACTGCTTCAACATCACCGCGCCCCATTTCCACACCACAGCCATCAGCCTCCAAGACGGGCGGGCGCAGTGTGCCATTTCCGGCGCACAAGCACACCCGTACGGTACTCTCCTCGCCCCCACGCCACCAACAACACAGCGACCACGCGGCTTTCAGGCACGGCACGGCACCGGCGAAATGCGCCGCCCCCGCCCCTCCGCGCATCCGTCCGTCTCGCCACGTTCACTGACAGCCGCGTCTGCGGCTACACCACGACAACCACAACACAACACCGCTCCCCTCCCTGGCAACTCACATTGTTTTTCTCCTCCTCTTTTGCACAAACCACAACGCCGAGCACAGGCGCAAGCCACCCACACCGCGCCCCTCCCCGTCCCGTCTTTGGCCGCCGCTCCTCGTTTCCTCGTTTGCCCCCTCCCATCTCCCGAAATGCCATGCCAGCAGCGTTACGCATGCCCCTCCCCTGTCCACACAACACTACCGCCTAACGAACAGCCTTCCGGGCCACATGCAGGGCACGCCCACCTCCAAACACTGCCAATTCACGGACGCACGCACACACACACACACACACACACACACACGCACGCACACACACTCACTTTCTCGACACCTTTCTGTACGGAGGGTGCGTCATCTCGACCGTGACAGAGTGACGGCAACTATCGACGATCCATTTCCCCCCACTGGTAAAACATGTCCACTAACACCTACATACATCATTCAAGTACACAGACAATAGCATACACACAATGGGAGGGCACACGAACATGGACGGCACGGCACTGTCATACACTCTTCCTCAGAACCATATCAACAAACGTTACGTACATCCGGGAAAGCGAAAGCGAAAGCAAAAGCAAAGGGCAAAGCCCAATGCAGCCGTCAAAGGTAACGTTCACCACGGCAGACACTTGCAGCCGCGCCGCCGTTAAACGCATTTCAGTGCGGCTCCAATACGCCTCCGACACGGGAACGTTCCGTTGCTCTACGAATGCGTTTCTCCCCTTTTTCCCTTCCTCTCTCTTTTGCCCCCCCTCCTTGCACTCTTGCCTCATTCCTCACGTTCTGCCCAGACATTCGACCGATCAAAGTCAACCTTTCGTTACCGTTCTCAGCGCGACGGTGTACAACAGTATGACGGGTGTGCCCACGACTTCGGTTCAGTTGCGTGACGCCGGTCTATCGCGCCGATCGACAGTTACTCAGGGGGCGACGGATCGGACCACGTCACCGACACACAAAACACTTTCAAACAAACAAATACATACCGGATGGACACAGACAAACACGTGTACAGACATTCGCCAAACAAACGACCGCCGCCGCCGCCGCCGTCGTCGCGCTTACTGTACTGCACTGGACACGCGTGCATCTTGAATGACGACATCGGTGTGCGTGCGTCGTACGCAATCAGTCAGACACGGCTATCAAACATCAGAGTCGAATGGTACATCATCGTGCGTGTCGCCGTACACGTACAGTACAATACAACAACAATGCGTCTTAATGGCACGTTCATTTCAACGTCACTCACACACCTCCACGCTGCAGTTACGTCGCACCATTGTCGAACTCGGCGTACAGCAAAGGGAATAGTGGGCGGCAAAAAAAAAAAAAAAACCAAACAAAAACATTTCACATTTCACCCTCGCCATGTATGATGTGCAAAAAAAAAAACAAACCCGCAAACGGCCGTCGTTACGGTGACACAAAAGTCGCCGATCGCACTGTCCCCCCTCGCAGACGGGTAACACACACACACACACACACACACACCAACAACACCAATGGGTCAAAAACCACGCCAACGAGGCGTGCCACCATTCCACGCCACGGCGACCAACCTCGTGGCCGTACCCCGCGCAACACGCTTTGACGCGCCCCCCCCACCCACAAAAAAAAAAGGAAACACATACATCACAGCCGTCCACACAAACAACAACAACAACAATTCCGCCCTTCCCGCAAAAGGCACGTTGGTGGCCCTGAAAAGGGCCGTTTTGCCGCTCTCGCAACGGAGGAGCCTTCTCCATCCTTCCTTCCTTCCTTCCATTCCAGAGCCACCTCCTTACTTGGAGCTCGTGTACTTGGTCACTGCCTTCGTGCCCTCGCTCACGGCGTGCTTGGCCAGCTCGCCAGGCAGCAACAGCCGCACAGCGGTCTGGATCTCGCGGGACGTGATGGTCGAGCGCTTGTTGTAGTGCGCCAGGCGAGAAGCCTCGGCCGCAATGCGCTCGAAAATGTCGTTCACGAAGCTGTTCATGATGCTCATCGCCTTCGACGAGATGCCCGTGTCAGGGTGCACCTGCTTCAGCACCTTGTAGATGTAGATGGCATAGCTCTCCTTCCTCTTGCGCTTCTTCTTCTTGTCGCCCTTCGAAATGTTCTTCTGCGCCTTGCCAGCCTTCTTGGCGGCCTTCCCGCTAGTCTTGGGCGGCATCTCGAACCAACGTACGGCAGCAGCAACACCAGTAGCAAGCGCTCCGCTCTAGTCAGCGTCTCCCCACACAGTGGCACCCGCCGACATGAAAATGGCTGGGTCTGTACCCATGGTGTACTTGAAGAACCAGCGTCCTTGAAACGCTCTGTCTTACGAGGTGTTCCTTTATGGTGCGGATTCAGGGTTATATATGGTACTGGCTAGGGGTCGGTTTTCCCCTGGATAGATGATGGTTGTGGAGGCGGCAGCGATGATGATGTAAGTGTATGTTTGCACATGAATTTATATGACTAACGCCTGAATTGGCGATGGATGGTGGCGATTGGTGCTCTCTGGCCAGGGTTTTCATCCCTTCCCAGAGAGTTGATGAGTTGGTGTGGTGATGCATTGGATGATTCGTAGAATTTTAATGATTTCTGTTTTATGAGGTGATAGAATGATGGCTGTCCTAACATTGCTCTTATCTCCTCATTGCTCGAGAACCATGGAGCGTCTGCAACTATACGGAAGGCTTTGTTTTGGATGATTTCCAACTGTTTAAGGTTGGTGTCTGCTGCCATACTCCACGCTTCTGAACCGTAGAGCATGGCTGGCAGGATGATCGTTTTCCAAATTTTGAGCTTGGCAGGTATTGTGAGTCCCCTGCCTTTAAGGAGAGGATATAACTGAAAGAGCCGGGCGGAGCCCTTGTTTCTGGCCTCTTTAATGTGATGCACAAATGTCAGATTCTTATCCAGTTTTAGCCCGAGGTAGGTAACTACTTCTCTCCAGGGTAGTACCTGGTTGTTGTGCGTGATGTTCACTATGGGGCGTTTTATTTTATGGCTGAATAAGATAGTCTGGCATTTGTCTGCGTTTATCTTTATTTTCCACAGATTGCACCACTTTGTCACTTTGTCTAGGTGTCGCTGTAGGCGGTAGGCTAGATAGTTGATGTTTCTGCCACTGTGGTATAATGCAGTGTCATCTGCATATAGGGCAATGTTACCGCCCGGCTCCTTCGGCAGATCGTTGGTGTATAGTAAGTATAGGAGGGGGCCAAGCACAGATCCCTGTGGGACACCTGCTTCTATTTGTTTTAGCTCGCTGTCTGCTCGATCTACTGTAGAGTAAAATGTCCTTTCCACCAGGAACGAGTGGACTATTTTAAGCAGGTGAAGTGGGCAATTCATCTTCGACAGCTTGTATAGCAGGCCGCCATGCCAAACCCGGTCGAACGCTTTTTCAATGTCCAGGAAAATGGCAGCTGTGCTATTGCCCTGGCTCTTCTCTGTGCAGATGTGCTCCACCAGACGAATGGCTTGTTGTGTTGTGCTATGCCCAGCACGAAATCCAAATTGTTCAGGGATAAGGATATTGTTGGCAGATAGGAATTGTAGTAGGGAGTTTTGGATGAGGATTTCAAGTAATTTAGACAGGTGGTTTAGCAGGGAGATTGGTCGATAGTTTTGAGGGAATAGGTGATCTTTATTTGGTTTTGGAATTGATATTACTTTAGCAACCTTCCAGGTTGAAGGGAAATATTGTGCTGTAAGACAATTATTTAAGATGGCAGTGAGATGGGAGATTGCAGGTTGGGGGAGGGCCTTAAGGAAGGATGGTTTGATGTTGTCAGGACCAGGGGCTTTTGCAGTGCCGATTCGCCTGATGATAGCAGCAACTACACGCTCGCTGGTCAGTTCGAAGGTCGTGTCGGACCTGGTGCGAAGTCTACGATGGAGGTGTCGTTCTACCCGCTGTTCCAGGGCGTCTGCTTCGTCCTCGTCGTCCTCTATGACATTCTCCCGGAATTGGAGCTCGAGGGTGTTTGACATGGCAGTCGCTTTGTCCTCCGGCGTGTATACCAAGCCGTTCTGCCCGTGTAATGGTCTGTTGGCTTTGTGGGGTTGCCGCCTAGCTTTTATTATCCCCCAGAACTTTTCAGGATTTCTCTCAGCTGCCTGAAGACTTTGTTCCCACCTGGAACATCGCAGGAGTTTCAGTCTGGTTTGGATTTCATGGGCCATTTGATTCATGCGTCTCCTATCCTGGGGGTCTCGGTAGGTCTGCCATCTTTTGCGCATGCGGTTTTTATCTGAGATTAATTGTGCTAGTTCTGGGGGCAGGTTGGATCGCCCATTGTTGTGTGTGATTTTGGTGGTGGTAGCCTTTCCACACGCCTTGATAATGTTGGTAAATCGCTCTATTGCCTGGTCAATTTCCACATGGGTTGGCATGTCTGGTGCATGGTCTGGGATGTGTAGGGCGACCAGTTGCTTGTACCTATCCCAGTCGGTGTACACCGTAGTATGTATTCTGCTGTTGGGTACGTCTTGATCTCCCTCAAATCTGAGCACCACAGGGCTGTGATCAGAGTTTAGACTGTTGACAACTTCTGTGGTGGTTGCCAGATTGATATTTTTTAACAGAAATATGTCCAGTATGTCTGGTCGACATCTTGAATTATATGGGAAATGAGTGGGCTCGTCTGGAGAGACGACCTGCACTGCTGGGTGGTTATCAAGGTATCTCAGTAACCGATTTCCACTGGTGTTCGTGGTGCGACAACCCCATGCCCTGTGCTTGGCGTTCAGGTCCCCTCCTACTATTGTGTTGTGACTGCCGTTCAGAAGACCGTCCAGGTCGTGAGGAAATAGTGTCGTGCTTGGTGGGTGGTATACTGCCACCAAGTGTGTGGGGCGGTTGTTCAGAACAACTTCCACCACTGTTGCCTCTGTGTTGATGAGTCTTGGTACAGGTACCTGGCGATGGCATATGCGCCGTTTTATTAGGATACCTGTACCGCCACCTTGTCTGTTAGGACGGTCCGTCCTAATTAGTTGGTAGTTGCGGACCTGAAATGTGTCATCTGGGGTTAGATGTGTCTCACTGAGGAGAGCTACATCAATTCCATGATCATCCAAGAACATCTCAAGCTCGAACCTGTCGTGATAGATGCCATCTGCGTTCCAGATGGCGATGGTGATATGCTGCTTCTCTTCTTCATTTGCCATTGGAGAGCAGTGGTAGGATGTTGGTGGCGAGTATTGAGATTGTAGAGATGAGGTCCGGGGCTGTTGCTATTTTGGTGCATAGCTGAGTTATACCTTCAAGGAAGGCTGGTGAAATGAGGGACTTTATAAACGCCCAAATCTTAGAGAGCAACTGGAGTGGCTGTTCCTGTTCGACCTGAACGGAACGTTCCTGCGCAGTGGTCTGGCCACTGACGATGTTAATAGTGTTGTTGGCAACTGCTGGTGCAGTTGTGGCTTGGGCGGGTTCGGTGGGTATGTCTTGGGCTGGTATGGCTCTTGGTGGTTGTACGTTTGTGGCCTTTGATGTTGAGGGCAGTGGTGTTGTTGCTGCCTTCTCTGTTACAGGTTGGGTTTGGGTGGGGAGGGGTATGTTTTGTGGGGGAGAGGCGACCTGTTGGGGTGGAGTTCTGTTAATAGGCAGAGTTGCCTTGAGGGGGGATCGTTGAGGCTTTGGTTTAGGGGTATTTGGGGGGGGAGGAGTGCGCCCAGTTTTCACAACCTCGGCTAAAGTCCTGTTGCCAATAGGGCTTTCTTCGTGGCGTGGTTGATGTTGTGGAGCAGATGGTTGTGTACTCCGTTGGGGTTGGGCAGGGTTTGGAGGGCTTGTGGATTCTGCTCTGGCAGAAACCACAACTTCCATGGGGGGAGCTGGAGGGGGGTTGGGGTTTCTCAGTGGAATTCTGGGAAGTGGTTCTTGCCTTCTGGGAGCTGAAGCTCGCTGGCGCTCCCACGCCTGGACGATCTTCAGTCTTTCCGGGCAGCCCCTGAAGGAGGCTGGATGGTTGCCCCTACAGTTGGCACATATGGCCGGTTCTTCCCTTTTCTTTGTGCAGGCGCCAGAAAGATGCGGTCCTGCGCATTTGACGCACCTGGGGGCGAGTTCGCATTGGTTTGCCCCGTGTCGAAATCTCTGGCATAAATAACACTGTGTGGGCCCACTAGGTTTTTGGTATAGTTCTATGGTGACTTTCATATGAAGTAGTCTTTCTACTTTAAATATTTTCCTGGCCTCCGCCGTGTTCAATAGATTGACCTGGAAATTGGCCGTTTTTCTCCTTGGCGCTGATACTACGTTTCCAGAGTCATCGATTTCAGTCTGCGGTTTAGACATTTGGAATACGTCTTGCACCGGAAAGCCCTTCTCGGCGAGTGCATTCTTGACGTCCTCTGGGGTCCAGTAGGGCGTCAGTCTTTTAACGACGACCTTCAGTGTGCTCTTTGGGTCGTCATTGTACGTGAAGAATTCTAGATTGCGCTTTCTGAATTCTTGCTTGAGGTATTGAAAATCCTCCGGGTTTGTAGCCTGGTAGACGATGCTATCACCCTTGTATGAGGTACTAAGGGCACCTGTTAGTTTTCCTTGAATCTGCCCTATCAAGGTAGTGTACCCTTTCGTCTCGAACACAGTGATAGGGGGAACCCTTCGGCCTCTGTTAGTTCTTTGGTTTCTATTTTGCGTAGGGCCCCCTTGCGCCTGGGGAGCTACTGGACTTGGTTTCTCCTGTCCCCTGTTGCCGCCCTCTGACGTCATCTGGGTGGCGTTTGGCGTTGGTGCTGCGCTTTCTGTGTTCGCACTAGTATCTGCTGTTGGTTTATGGGGGCGGTCAGATATCGTGGTTTCGATTTCTGTGCCCTGGCATTGTTGTGGCAGTACAGGATTTACCTGTTCTGCCGTTTCGACATGTTTTAGGTTTTCTTTTGTTGAGGCAGGTGGCGTGAGCGGTTGATTTTCTTCCGCAATAGCGGGTTGCAGGGGCTGCCCAGATTTTTCCTGTTTTTGAAGCAGCCTCCCGCTTCGCCGCAGACGTCCCTCGCCCAATGACTGCCGCCAGCCGCCGCCGCACCTTTACCAGCTCGCCCTGTTGCGGCCGCCGACCAATGGGGCGCGCGCGCAACCGGCCGCCGCACCCGAGCCCATAAAGCACCCCCACCCCGGCTGCGCCGGCACGCACTCCGCTGCTCGACTCGCTGCCGCTCGCACCGGTCGTTTTCGTTGCCGTTTCGTGTGCACCGTCGCTAGCCCATCGCCATGTCCGGACGCGGAAAGGGAGGCAAAGTCAAGGGCAAGTCAAAGTCCCGCTCAAGCAGGGCTGGGCTCCAGTTCCCGGTCGGCAGAATCCACCGCCTCCTGCGCAAGGGAAACTACGCAGAGCGCGTCGGCGCCGGGGCGCCCGTCTACCTCGCCGCCGTCATGGAGTACCTCGCGGCTGAGGTGCTCGAGCTGGCCGGAAACGCGGCCCGCGACAACAAGAAGACGCGCATCATCCCGCGCCACCTGCAGCTTGCCATCCGCAACGACGAGGAGCTCAACAAGCTCCTGTCGGGCGTCACCATCGCACAGGGTGGTGTCCTGCCCAACATCCAGGCCGTCCTGCTGCCAAAGAAGACCGAGAAGAAGGCCTAAAGGAGGCCAGGCAATCGCAGCGCCGCGTGCTCCCCTGCACGCAACGCGCTTTGCCGGCTCGGCCCACAACAATCGGCCCTTTTCAGGGCCACCACACAAACCTACGTCCAAAGCAAAATTTCAGTCGTCCTCGCCGCACCTTGTTTTGTTTTTTAACTTTGCACTGTCACAGCACAGCCGCCGCCGGCGCACGTCCGCCATCTTGTCGTCCACACAGCCCGTGTGGCCCAACACACACACACACATTTTGCACGGTCGCAGTCGCCTTCCAAACCGACAACGGCAGCAATAATGACCATTGTTAAAGGGAGGCGTGTCGACACACCGCCCTCCACTCCCGCGCGCAACGGCCGTCGACACGAACGAAACAGCTGATCCGGCCGCCTATGCCCACACGCCTTGCCTCGGAAACCCCAACGCCGCCGCAAACAAACACACAGAGCCAAACCACGCAAGCAAATAATCACCGCCTCTCGCACAACAACACACAGCCCGCCATCTCCGTCGCGATCGATACAAAGACACACAAACGAAGCAGCTCCACACACAGCCAGCCACATGACACGTTTCCTTTCCTTCTCCCCTCCCAGTCACATCACGTCGCTCAAACGGAAAGAAAGAAACAAAGACAGAGAGAAACAAACAAACAAACAACACAGCGCACACACGCAGCAACAACACAGACTCTTTCGCACTTTTCAACTTCCGAACAGTGTGGTGGCCCTGAAAAGGGCCGTTTTCTAGTCTCTCCCACCCACAAGCACGGCCGCGGGAAGGCCAGCGCCCGCTGCGACGCAGCCTAACCGCCGAAACCGTACAGGGTGCGCCCCTGCCTCTTCAGGGCGTACACCACGTCCATGGCCGTCACAGTCTTGCGCTTGGCGTGCTCAGTGTACGTCACCGCGTCGCGGATCACGTTCTCCAGGAACACCTTCAGCACCCCGCGGGTCTCCTCGTAGATCAGACCAGAGATGCGCTTCACGCCGCCCCTGCGAGCCAGGCGGCGGATGGCGGGCTTCGTGATGCCCTGGATGTTGTCGCGCAACACCTTGCGGTGCCGCTTGGCGCCACCCTTGCCGAGCCCCTTTCCTCCCTTGCCGCGGCCTGTCATCCTTCCTTCCTCGGGCAAAGCAAAACGTGCACAAACAGCAGCTGCAGCGGCTGGCGAGTCGGCTACGGTCTGCGCCCAGCGCGCCCGCCGCCCCCCTATATAGACTCTGGCCCGCCCTCCCCCCACCACGCGCAACCGAGGGCATATAAGCGCAGCACGGAGGCGCGCGGGCCCGTTGTCAAGGCAGCACCGGACGCCGCGCCGCACCTAACCTCCACGCACGCCGCTCCGCTACCGCTACCGCTACCGCTATGGCCCGCACAAAGCAAACGGCCCGCAAGTCCACCGGCGGAAAGGCGCCGCGCAAACAGCTCGCCACCAAGGCGGCGAGGAAGAGCGCGCCCGCCACCGGAGGCGTCAAGAAGCCCCACCGCTACAGGCCGGGCACCGTCGCCCTGCGAGAAATCAGGCGCTACCAGAAGAGCACAGAGCTGCTCATCCGCAAGCTGCCATTCCAGCGCCTAGTGCGCGAGATCGCCCAGGACTTCAAGACCGACCTGCGCTTCCAGAGCTCCGCAGTCATGGCCCTGCAGGAGGCCAGCGAGGCCTACCTCGTCGGCCTCTTCGAAGACACCAACCTGTGCGCAATCCACGCCAAGCGCGTCACCATCATGCCCAAGGACATCCAGCTCGCGCGCCGCATCCGCGGCGAGCGCGCCTAAACCGCGCCGCGGCACCGCACCGCACAAACAAAAACGGCCCTTTTCAGGGCCACTAACATCTCTCCGTCGCGAGCAAACTTTGTCGGTCGCCTGCCTCTCGCCCCGCAACCCAAAAACAAACACCGCCACTTCCCGTCCGTCCGCCACACCCGCTCACTCTGCCTGCCTGCTAGCAGCGCGCAACAATCACACATCATCCCTCCCCGGCGCTCCAAGCGCACAATACCCAACGGCCGACGTCACACCGCACGGGTGGCTGGCCGGCCGCCGCTTTCGTTTCGAAAACAAAAAAAACCCGCACTCCACTCCGACGGCCAACGGCCAGGCAGGCGCGCTCGCTCGCTCTACACGCCACCGACTCCTTCCACATCTCTCAACGTGCCCCCCGTTGCAAAACATAACACACACAAAGGAACAAAACAAAGACCAGACACGACTCGACAAGACAGACATCCGAGAAGAACGAACGCAGGCAAGCCAACCAACGTATTCAAACAAAACAACGTGACAGAAAACCAACCGTCGGCCGCCGCCACAAACACGGCGACAATCAACCACGACAACAACAACACCGCTTACCGCTACCGCCGCCCACACCCGCCACCGACCCCCGCAATCCAACCACCACGGCACGCAAACAGCATCCCCACGGGCATACAGACAGACACCCACACCAAACGCAACACGACAATCAAAACCTTCCCCGACGTGCTTTGATGGCCCTGAGAAGGGCCGTTTTGGGCCGCGCGTCTCTTGCGCGCCACTAGACGACGACGGGGGGTGGGGACGACGGAGTCAAGCGCCAAACCCTTCCTTTCCCATCTCTTTCTCCTCTACTCTACTTCTTCTTCTTGGGCGAAGCCTTCGCCTTAGACGGCGTCGTCGCCTTCTTCGGGCGCGGCGCCTTCGGCTTCTTCGTCGGAACCTTGGCGGCCTTCTTCGCCTTCGACGGCGACTTGGCCTTGGCCGGCTTGGCCGCAGCCGCCTTCTTCGCACCCGCGGGAGCGGCCGACGCCGCAGACGCCTTCTTGGCGGCGCCCGCCTTCCGACCGGTCGCCGCCTTCACGCCACCAGCCTTCTTTGCGCCGGCCGCACGGGCGCCCTTCTTCTCCTTGCTGGCCGGAGCGGCGCGCTTCTTCTTGGCACCGCCAGCACGAGCCTTGCCGCCCTCGGCCGCCCCCCCGCCGCCGGCGCCGGCAAGCTTGAACGAGCCGGACGCGCCCTTCCCCTTCGTCTGCACCAGCTCGCCCGCCACGACGGCCGACTTGAGGTACTTCTTGATAAACGGCGCCAGCTTCTCCGCGTCCAGCTTGTAGTGCGCGGCTATGTACTTCTTGATCGCCTGCAGCGACGACCCGCCGCGCTCCTTCAGACTCTTGATGGCGGCCGTCACCATCTCAGAGGTGCGCGGGTGCGCAGGCTTGGCGCGCGGCTTCTTCGCAGACGACGCAGACTTGGCCTTCTTCGTAGTGCCGGTGGCGGCGGGTGCCGCAGCAGTCTCGTTCGTAGCCGCCTGATCTGCCATTTCGACGACGCGCGTAACACACAGCGAGAGCGAGCGGGACGGCAGGCACGCAAGCACAGCACAGCAGCAGAGCAGAGAATCACAAGGCCCAGCCAGTGTCGCGGGCGGGCGCGGACGGCCGAGAGAGCGGCCGCCACTCTGCGCGCCGCCGCGCCGCGCCTCCCGCGCTTGCTACCGCCCAACGTCCGACAGCCTGTGCGGAGCAGCCCCAAACCTGCGCCACAACCGCCCGCGCCTTTCAAACCACCGAGGATGGGGCTACACACAGCCACACCACAGTCGCCAACCAGTCGCCACGGCAGCGCCGCAAACCACGGCCAAACTGCAGCTACCGCGCGCTACAGCCTGGGTCGGCCCGCCGAGAATCGCCGCCCCCGCCCAAATGCCGCCCCCACAGCCCCAGCCGACGACCCGCCACAATGGCCAAACCTTCGGCAAAACTCCCACACCGTCGCCGCGGCAGCCCGGCCAGCGCGGCCGGCGCCACAGCCACACAAGCCGAGGCGTGCGGCGATGACGGCCGTGCAAACGCGCCTCCGCCGCCCCATCGCCTTCCGTCGCCCTCCCGCCGTTTCCCGATCGGCCCGCAGCCGTCGGGCCACATCGCGCGCCGTCCTCCTCCTCTCGCCCGCCAACATTCACAGCCGTTTCTCAACAATTGCCCGCCGCAAACGGACGCCGCCTGCGCAACAGGCGCCGCCGCCCCTCGCCGCTTCCGACCCAACCCCTCGACCGAGGCAAACCGCAATCCGAATCTACAGACCAACCCAATCTGCCGTCAAGCACACACGCCAGCCGACCTTACACGTTACGCGTTACACATTACGTTTACACGTCTAGGTTAGGTTAGGTTAGGTGGGCGTGGGTTAGGTTAAGGGGACTTGGGTTAGGTTAAGCGTCAAACTTAGGTTAAGCATTCAAACACGTCAGGCGTCAGAGGCTAGGTTAGGTTAGGTTACACGTTAGGTTAAGGGGTCAGTGCTAGGTTAAGAAGCGTCAAACGTAGGTTAAAAAAGCGTTCAAACGTGAGGCGTGAGCCGGACAGCTTACCGTACGTAGACGTTAGGGGCTCACAGGCTGAGCTCACCTCGCCACACCACAGGTTAGGTTCGGTTCGGTTCGCTCGGCTCAGCGTAAAGCGCCGAGGTCAGGGTTACGTTCGTTCACCTTCGGGCGCCACACTTTCGGTTGAAAGGTCGCGACGGGACGACGTCGGCAGGCACGCCGCAAACGAACAAAAAACGTACAGACGACGTCGAAAACCGCCGACAGACGGGGGAGCAGCACGACCACGACCAGATACCGAGCGCGAACGAGACACACGCGAACCACCCCCACCGGCCAAACGGCACCACACAACAACCCAGAGCACCACGTGTCGACACCAGAAGCAACCCGCCGCTCACGCGACATGGCTGGCACCGAAGGGCAACCGCCCGCAACTGCGCTTTCCGCGCCGGCCCGGATGCACGTCGTGCTACAACAACACCACTACCGTACACAGCCGCTGTTCACAACACCACTATCAATGGCGCGCCCGCGGCTCGCCGCCGTCGCAGTCGCAGCCGCAGCCCCAACGCCAGCACTTTTGCACCACCATTCACACGCACCGCAACACAGCTCGCCGACACAGCCGAACAAAACAAACACCACACAACAACAGCAACAACGCCGCCGCCTCTACTTGTGCCGGCGACCCACCCCGCCGATGGCGCACCTTTCGCCAGCCGGCAATCGACACACACGCACCCACCCCCCGGGGCCCAGTGCAAAAAAAAAACCACACAAAAACAAAACAAAAACAAAACAACACAAACGACACGGGAAGCGCACACCGCCACTTCGCGCGCACGCCACCAACCAGTCGTCGTCTCAAAATAACAAACACAAACAAAATAAACTAACAACTAGGGCAACACAAAACAAAAACGCCTCGCACGAACCGCCCACAAAAAGGACAAGCACACGCACAGCCTCTGCTGACGACCACGACGCAGCGGCACGCTGCTCCTGTCCCGCGCCCCGCGCCCCACTCGATTCACAACTCACGCGACACCGTCAACGACGGGCTCGCTTCCCGCAACCTACCACCTTTCCGCCACGACGCACAGCCCCAGCCCCAGCCCCACCCGACGACTGCACTTTCACCACCGCCTCCCCCTTCCCCCCCAAAACACACACACACACACACACACACACACACACACACAGCCAGCCAAAAACGCACTCGCGACCCACACATGCACGTGCATCGGCACACGCCAACCAGTCAACGTCGACAACCACACGCAAGGCTCGAAACGAAAACGAAACCGGCGTCCTTCCACGTTGCCATCAAGCTACGCGACACAAGACACAAGGAACCAACACAACAGCCGGCCCCACTAATTCCCACTCTCACGCCGCAAAAAGCACACCGAAACCGCCAAACACGCACGCACATTCCCCTTCGCACTGACACCACCGACCGGCTCGCTACCACACACCTCTCGGCAGCCGTTTCACGCCAATTCGCCACACCGCCCACACAGTCGACAAGCGCCCGCCCTGTACGGCACACGCAACGACGCAGCGCAGCAAAGGGCGCCCGCAACACATACCTCTCCGCCGCCCGACGCGCCAACCGCCACACCACACCGCCGGCCACTCGCAAATTGTGCACTGCCACCAGCCACACGTCCAACACGCCGCGCCGCCTCCGGCCACCCGCCAGGGGGCGCTCACGTCCGCGACAACAGCGCGGCCCGCCGGGCCGGGCCGAACCGAACCGAGCCGCCGCTGCTCTGCACTCGGCACGGCCACACCCTGCTGCAGACCGGGCTCGTCCCTCTGTACGCGTCTGCCTGCGCATCAACACAACACGACCTTTTTTGTTTTTTCTTCTCTCTACCGCCATCCCTTCTTCTCGCGTTTTACTCGTTGTTGCAGCAGCGGCGCACACCTACACATCCACAGCCCCAGCCGAGCCGGCCTCACCTCAGGGCCCGCCGCCAGCGTCTCCTCCTCGGGCACAGGTGCGGTGCTGTGGCCGCCCATCCAACCGCATTGCTGGCCGTCCAGCCACCAGGCGTTCCCACTGCCGCGAGCCACGCCGCGCACCGACCCTGCTGCAGAACACGAAGCATAGCCAGAGACCGACCGATACACAAAGCAAGCCGTCGCCTCGCCTCTTGTCCTTCCTGCCTTCCTTCCGCCCCCGCCCTTCTCACACCACCGCCTCTCCACTTTCGCCCCCCCCTCCTTTTTTTTTTTTTTTTTTTGTTTTCTTCTTTCTTTCTTTCTTTCTTTCTTTCTTTCTTTCTTTCTTTCTTTCTTTCTTTGGCCCTCTCTCCTTCCCGCCATGGCGGTTACGGCACCGCCTGCAGCGGCAGATTTTTTGCGCCCACACGCCTACTCCTACCACCATTAAACCTTGCCCTGCCCTGCCCTGCCCTGCCCTGCCCATCAACGTCGCAGTCGAACCGACGCTTGCCAACACACTGCCCACGTTCCTTTCTCTTTTCGGCCTACGCCCATTACGCGCCGCCGCCACAGCACCTTCCCTTCCCACAACACACCGACGTCATCACACGCACCCAAAACAGGGGCCACGACCGTGTTCCTCGCCCACTCCCATCCCGCACGGTACGCACATTCCCAACTACTACCGCGCACCCTCCCTTTCCAATCTGTGTGTCTCTGTGTCTGTGTCCTGTCCGCGCGTGACGCCTCTCAACATCCGCCGTCCCCCGTCCCGTTTTCGCCCCCATGCCGTCGTCGCGCCGCCTCCGCCCCTGTCCGCCCCGCACCACACCATACACCGCTGCTTGTCCCGGCCGTTGCCACCAAAGGCGCCGACCGCAAACGCGCCACGCCGCAGCCCCCGTGCGTCTCGCGCTCGCTTGCATCTCCGTGCCGACGCTGCCTCTCTTCCCGCTCGCACTCGACCTCGACAACACAGTCTTTGGCTCCGCCACTGCGTGTTCCGGTGGTACGCACGCTGCAACACGTATGTATTCATTACCAGAGCGATGGCGAGGCATGACAGCATCTCTGTCTGACCAGAGAGTTCTTTATCGCTGCTAGTCGGCGCTTGGACCGCGCCAGACGACAGTAGTGGCACGCACCGGGTCGCCAGGAACAGTTGTTATATATATATATTGTAGCGCGAGTCGGGAGAGGTAGTAGTCGGTCGACAGTAGTAGCGGGTGGACGGTTGTACTGAGCGGGCGTCGGCGGCGTGCTCTGCTCGTCTCGCGACTCTGGTCACGGTTCGGGACGATGTATAGTCTATTGTGTTATAATCAAACGGTGGTGTGACGCTGCATTGCGCAAATCTGATAACGTATGTTCATTGTACTTATTTTGTTCAACAACAAAAGCCCCACTATTACTTTTTTTCTAAAGTAACTTTTGTCTCTTAACGAAAAACATTCACTTTTTAAAGACTACTTCCTATGGCATTTCCCTCCAAGGGGTGCAATTAATTACCAGCCAGCACTCATTCATTGCACACAGCTGTGTAAGGGGTATCTACAATTGAGGAGCGGATATAAATGCAATTTTTTGTTTTTTTTTTTTTTTTTGTGTGTGTGTTGTAACCTCCCAGCAAAATTTAAAATAATGGACAATGTTATTTACGGATGCTAATGGACATTGCGCTAATTGTAACCTCGCCCACAATGAGAGGTATTGAAAATGGCAACACAAATGTGAAATTCGCAATCTGACTCAAATATAAAGTCTTCACACAACATTTAAAAAAGTCCGTTCAGTGACAAGAAACTTCAATTAAACCGAAATATCGGTCTTTGGCCCTGTGCAAAACAATCAGAATTAAAGTCTTACCTCCGAATAAATGGATGTCACATTTCTGCTCTGGTTGTTGCGCAGCGCTTGGAGGAACTGCATTGCAAATAATAATATTCTCTTTTTTTGTGATTTTAGTGACATTTTTCTTCAAAGAAGTGGAATGAAATGTGAAGTGCAACGAACTCTTTAGTTCAATAAACAATTAAATGTTTGAAAAATGCTTTTGAAATAAAAATTATTATTGGGGAACTTGTTGGAGAATAATTACAATAAATACAATTTTTCATTATCTAATGATTATATTAATTAACAGTATACCTTATTCACCATCTTGACCAGTGTTGCCGACCGCCTACATCACACAACCGCACTCGGCTGCTACTACTGACCGACCGCTCTGCATGACGACTATTGGCGTACTGCACGCGACGACTACTGACAGAGTACAGCCCTCAACTACACAGAGCTACGGACTCGCAACGACTACTGACTGACTGACTGACTGACTGACTGAGAACCGCTCGCAACACTCGCGCAGTCCAGCGCAAACTCTCTGGTCACAGATGCTACAATGTCTCGCCATCGCTACTATGTTACATACGTGTTTCAGTGTCTTTTTCATTGGGGTAACGATCTTTGGCTCTTTTTATTCTGAATACAGGGCCAAAGGTCAACGCTGCTGCCCTTATACAATTTATCAGGTTTCATTATGTCTGTTGCAATGTTACATACGGTTCACTCTTTCATTAATATTATCGTTGGGTTTGTTTTGTAGGGACGTTAACATTCTGGCACATTTTTATTATCATCGGACTCTCTGCTATTTGTGCAGGGAGGTTATACCTGGGTCCATTTCCATTTCCATTTACATTTTAATATTGATAGACTTTTTGTTTTCTTGTTGTTTTTCCTTCTTTTTTTTTTGTTGTTTTTTTTTTGTTTTGTTTTTCCCGCTCTCACCACCACCGCCGCATCACGCCTTCCGTTTTCTTGGTTTCTTTTCTGTTCTTCAACTGCTTCAACATCACCGCGCCCCATTTCCACACCACAGCCATCAGCCTCCAAGACGGGCGGGCGCAGTGTGCCATTTCCGGCGCACAAGCACACCCGTACGGTACTCTCCTCGCCCCCACGCCACCAACAACACAGCGACCACGCGGCTTTCAGGCACGGCACGGCACCGGCGAAATGCGCCGCCCCCGCCCCTCCGCGCATCCGTCCGTCTCGCCACGTTCACTGACAGCCGCGTCTGCGGCTACACCACGACAACCACAACACAACACCGCTCCCCTCCCTGGCAACTCACATTGTTTTTCTCCTCCTCTTTTGCACAAACCACAACGCCGAGCACAGGCGCAAGCCACCCACACCGCGCCCCTCCCCGTCCCGTCTTTGGCCGCCGCTCCTCGTTTCCTCGTTTGCCCCCTCCCATCTCCCGAAATGCCATGCCAGCAGCGTTACGCATGCCCCTCCCCTGTCCACACAACACTACCGCCTAACGAACAGCCTTCCGGGCCACATGCAGGGCACGCCCACCTCCAAACACTGCCAATTCACGGACGCACGCACACACACACACACACACACACACACACGCACGCACACACACTCACTTTCTCGACACCTTTCTGTACGGAGGGTGCGTCATCTCGACCGTGACAGAGTGACGGCAACTATCGACGATCCATTTCCCCCCACTGGTAAAACATGTCCACTAACACCTACATACATCATTCAAGTACACAGACAATAGCATACACACAATGGGAGGGCACACGAACATGGACGGCACGGCACTGTCATACACTCTTCCTCAGAACCATATCAACAAACGTTACGTACATCCGGGAAAGCGAAAGCGAAAGCAAAAGCAAAGGGCAAAGCCCAATGCAGCCGTCAAAGGTAACGTTCACCACGGCAGACACTTGCAGCCGCGCCGCCGTTAAACGCATTTCAGTGCGGCTCCAATACGCCTCCGACACGGGAACGTTCCGTTGCTCTACGAATGCGTTTCTCCCCTTTTTCCCTTCCTCTCTCTTTTGCCCCCCCTCCTTGCACTCTTGCCTCATTCCTCACGTTCTGCCCAGACATTCGACCGATCAAAGTCAACCTTTCGTTACCGTTCTCAGCGCGACGGTGTACAACAGTATGACGGGTGTGCCCACGACTTCGGTTCAGTTGCGTGACGCCGGTCTATCGCGCCGATCGACAGTTACTCAGGGGGCGACGGATCGGACCACGTCACCGACACACAAAACACTTTCAAACAAACAAATACATACCGGATGGACACAGACAAACACGTGTACAGACATTCGCCAAACAAACGACCGCCGCCGCCGCCGCCGTCGTCGCGCTTACTGTACTGCACTGGACACGCGTGCATCTTGAATGACGACATCGGTGTGCGTGCGTCGTACGCAATCAGTCAGACACGGCTATCAAACATCAGAGTCGAATGGTACATCATCGTGCGTGTCGCCGTACACGTACAGTACAATACAACAACAATGCGTCTTAATGGCACGTTCATTTCAACGTCACTCACACACCTCCACGCTGCAGTTACGTCGCACCATTGTCGAACTCGGCGTACAGCAAAGGGAATAGTGGGCGGCAAAAAAAAAAAAAAAACCAAACAAAAACATTTCACATTTCACCCTCGCCATGTATGATGTGCAAAAAAAAAAAACAAACCCGCAAACGGCCGTCGTTACGGTGACACAAAAGTCGCCGATCGCACTGTCCCCCCTCGCAGACGGGTAACACACACACACACACACACACACACCAACAACACCAATGGGTCAAAAACCACGCCAACGAGGCGTGCCACCATTCCACGCCACGGCGACCAACCTCGTGGCCGTACCCCGCGCAACACGCTTTGACGCGCCCCCCCCACCCACAAAAAAAAAAGGAAACACATACATCACAGCCGTCCACACAAACAACAACAACAACAATTCCGCCCTTCCCGCAAAAGGCACGTTGGTGGCCCTGAAAAGGGCCGTTTTGCCGCTCTCGCAACGGAGGAGCCTTCTCCATCCTTCCTTCCATTCCAGAGCCACCTCCTTACTTGGAGCTCGTGTACTTGGTCACCGCCTTCGTGCCCTCGCTCACGGCGTGCTTGGCCAGCTCGCCAGGCAGCAACAGCCGCACAGCGGTCTGGATCTCGCGGGACGTGATGGTCGAGCGCTTGTTGTAGTGCGCCAGGCGAGAAGCCTCGGCCGCAATGCGCTCGAAAATGTCGTTCACGAAGCTGTTCATGATGCTCATCGCCTTCGACGAGATGCCCGTGTCAGGGTGCACCTGCTTCAGCACCTTGTAGATGTAGATGGCATAGCTCTCCTTCCTCTTGCGCTTCTTCTTCTTGTCGCCCTTCGAAATGTTCTTCTGCGCCTTGCCAGCCTTCTTGGCGGCCTTCCCGCTAGTCTTGGGCGGCATCTCGAACCAACGTACGGCAGCAGCAACACCAGTAGCAAGCGCTCCGCTCTAGTCAGCGTCTCCCCACACAGTGGCACCCGCCGCCAGCCGCCGCCGCACCTTTACCAGCTCGCCCTGTTGCGGCCGCCGACCAATGGGGCGCGCGCGCAACCGGCCGCCGCACCCGAGCCCATAAAGCACCCCCACCCCGGCTGCGCCGGCACGCAGGACGCGCGGGCACGGACGCGACGCACGCGACGCACGCACGCACGCACGCGCCCGCTGCTGGACTCGCTACGGCTCGCACCGTTACGTCGCTCGCGCACGCCTTTGTTCGTTCCAACCACAAGCTATGGCAGGACGCAAGGGGAACAAGCTAGCAGCCGCGCTGGAGCATCTCATCAGTGCTTTGGGGAGCTCCCGCGGCCGCAGGCGACCACAGAAGCCGAAGCACAAGCGGCGATCACTGCAACATGTGCAGTGCTACAGGTGCCAGCAGCTGGGGCATGTGGCGGGTGTCTGCAGGAACGCAGCCGCGTGTTTGAAATGCGCGGCGGCACACGACACCCGAAACTGCCCCAAACCACGTGGAGCAGCCAACAGATGCGTGAATTGCGGCGGACCTCACGCCGCCAACTCGCGCAGCTGCAGCTACCGCCGGCAGCACACCACAGCAAGCTCTGAGGTGCCTGCCGCCAAGGCGGCCGCACTGCCTCCCCGCTCCGGCGAGGGGCGCCCGTCGTGCCGCGTCGAAGCGGCAACCGACCAAGCGCTGGCCGACCTGCAAGCAGCCATCGCGGCCGAAAGGGCCGCAACGAAGGACGAGCTCGTGGCCGTCCACCGGCAGCTTCAACAGCTGCGGGAGGAGCTGCGGCTTCTCAAGAAGTCGCCGCCTGTGCCAGCTCCCCCCGCCCCTGTGAGGCGGCCACTGCTGGTAGATGCCGCCACGCAGACGTCCACCGACTCGCCTCCTGCAGCAATGCAGGCGGCGTGTCGCATGGAAGTGGACGTCGGGACACCTGCTCCGTCTCCCCGCCTGGAGACAGAGGCAGAAGAAGAACCATCCGACGACGACTTGCCGACCGCTTCTTCGCAAGATGAAGAAGAGGCGGAAACCGAAGGACTGCCCCTCCCGCTCCCTGACGAGCGGAGTGTGCAGCCCTTCCTGAAGAAGATCGTGGCGTCGCTGAAGGACGGGACGTACCCTCACGGGGACAATCCGTACCCCTTCACGCCGGCGCACGCGAAGCCACCCCTTCCGCACGTACCGTGCGACCTTCGCCACTCGCGTGGCATGTTGCACGACGCGGTAACACGGAAGGAACTCAAACTGCTGAACAGCCACCCCATCTTCACCCCTTCGGACTGGGACCACATCACTGAGGTCACAGCGAAGTGGGTGCAAGAAGAGTTTCGCTCCGGCAGGCGACAGCCTGCCCCAGAAGATCAAGCAGCAGCCGACTACTTCGCTCGATTAAACTCAGCGAGGTAGCCAGAGGCCATTTCCACCGAGAGGCCACAAAGATGACAACAGCGCTGATAAAGGAGGAACAGCAGCCACGCTGCTTAGCCTCCCCCATCTCCAGACAGATGATGTCTGTGATTTTGAGTGAAAAAAAAAAAAAAAAAAAAGTGCGCCGGCACGCACTCCGCTGCTCGACTCGCTGCCGCTCGCACCGGTCGTTTTCGTTGCCGTTTCGTGTGCACCGTCGCTAGCCCATCGCCATGTCCGGACGCGGAAAGGGAGGCAAAGTCAAGGGCAAGTCAAAGTCCCGCTCAAGCAGGGCTGGGCTCCAGTTCCCGGTCGGCAGAATCCACCGCCTCCTGCGCAAGGGAAACTACGCAGAGCGCGTCGGCGCCGGGGCGCCCGTCTACCTCGCCGCCGTCATGGAGTACCTCGCGGCTGAGGTGCTCGAGCTGGCCGGAAACGCGGCCCGCGACAACAAGAAGACGCGCATCATCCCGCGCCACCTGCAGCTTGCCATCCGCAACGACGAGGAGCTCAACAAGCTCCTGTCGGGCGTCACCATCGCACAGGGTGGTGTCCTGCCCAACATCCAGGCCGTCCTGCTGCCAAAGAAGACCGAGAAGAAGGCCTAAAGGAGGCCAGGCAATCGCAGCGCCGCGTGCTCCCCTGCACGCAACGCGCTTTGCCGGCTCGGCCCACAACAATCGGCCCTTTTCAGGGCCACCACACAAACCTACGTCCAAAGCAAAATTTCAGTCGTCCTCGCCGCACCTTGTTTTGTTTTTTAACTTTGCACTGTCACAGCACAGCCGCCGCCGGCGCACGTCCGCCATCTTGTCGTCCACACAGCCCGTGTGGCCCAACACACACACACACATTTTGCACGGTCGCAGTCGCCTTCCAAACCGACAACGGCAGCAATAATGACCATTGTTAAAGGGAGGCGTGTCGACACACCGCCCTCCACTCCCGCGCGCAACGGCCGTCGACACGAACGAAACAGCTGATCCGGCCGCCTATGCCCACACGCCTTGCCTCGGAAACCCCAACGCCGCCGCAAACAAACACACAGAGCCAAACCACGCAAGCAAATAATCACCGCCTCTCGCACAACAACACACAGCCCGCCATCTCCGTCGCGATCGATACAAAGACACACAAACGAAGCAGCTCCACACACAGCCAGCCACATGACACGTTTCCTTTCCTTCTCCCCTCCCAGTCACATCACGTCGCTCAAACGGAAAGAAAGAAACAAAGACAGAGAGAAACAAACAAACAAACAACACAGCGCACACACGCAGCAACAACACAGACTCTTTCGCACTTTTCAACTTCCGAACAGTGTGGTGGCCCTGAAAAGGGCCGTTTTCTAGTCTCTCCCACCCACAAGCACGGCCGCGGGAAGGCCAGCGCCCGCTGCGACGCAGCCTAACCGCCGAAACCGTACAGGGTGCGCCCCTGCCTCTTCAGGGCGTACACCACGTCCATGGCCGTCACAGTCTTGCGCTTGGCGTGCTCAGTGTACGTCACCGCGTCGCGGATCACGTTCTCCAGGAACACCTTCAGCACCCCGCGGGTCTCCTCGTAGATCAGACCAGAGATGCGCTTCACGCCGCCCCTGCGAGCCAGGCGGCGGATGGCGGGCTTCGTGATGCCCTGGATGTTGTCGCGCAACACCTTGCGGTGCCGCTTGGCGCCACCCTTGCCGAGCCCCTTTCCTCCCTTGCCGCGGCCTGTCATCCTTCCTTCCTCGGGCAAAGCAAAACGTGCACAAACAGCAGCTGCAGCGGCTGGCGAGTCGGCTACGGTCTGCGCCCAGCGCGCCCGCCGCCCCCCTATATAGACTCTGGCCCGCCCTCCCCCCACCACGCGCAACCGAGGGCATATAAGCGCAGCACGGAGGCGCGCGGGCCCGTTGTCACGCACGCGCAGTCTGCGCCGAGCCGCCGCAGCGTCAGGTCGCTTGGGCTCTCCGCAGCGCTTTGTCCGTCGCGCGCCTTTGTTCACGAGCGCCTTTGTTCTCGCGCGCCTTTGTCAAGGCACGCGGGCCGAAGGTGGCCACGTGGCAGAAGCGGTAGCGGACTTCTCCAGCTAACGACTCGCTTGCGAGTTCGTCTAGCGGCAAAATTGTGTGTTACCGTTATCGTGGCTGCAATACAAATTGATCAGCATCAATTTGTATTGCGCCTAGGGACTGTTAGGGCACGCCGTGAGTCAGGACCCCCTTCACGTGGGACCAGTCCGCGCTCACTCGCTTAGCACCCACCCTCAAGAGCTCCTGTCTTCCCCATGGAAGGCAATAACATCGCTGCGAACGTCGCGGCGGTGGTCGCCGCGTCAGAGCACGCTCTGGTGGCGGCCTCCAATGCTCCGACCCCCGCGACCGCTCCTCCAGGGTATCGCCCACTCACAACGGTCGAACTCTTTGTTGTAATGAACCGCATGGCCAAAGCCGCCACCGCCTCTGAACGCGAGGCCGCGGAAAAGGCTTACATAAGGTTCTTACAGTACGACCTCGCCGCCGCACTGCCAGGCGCAGCCAGTGAAGAGGCCAAGGTACCGCCGGGAGCCCCGCCAGGCGTGTCCACGCAAGAGGACACTGCACTGCCGGAGGCGGCCCCGAAGGGAGCAGAGCCACCAGGCGTGGCGTCTCATGCACCCACTGCCCTGCTGGCTCCCCCCACGGTACAGGCCAGTCAAGAGGCTGCTGACCTGCCAGCAGCATCTCACGAGGACGTTATTCCAGAAGCCAACCTGGAAAAATTAATCCACGATGGCGAGGCTATGGAAGTCTCACTCCCATCGCGTAAAAGGCCGGCGGATGACGATGAGTCGTCCGAAAGCACCCCTTCTTCTGCCCACAGAATGCCGCAGCAGAAGAAGAAGCAAACCGCGCCTGAAGGCGCCACAGAAGACATTGAAGCCGCAGAGGAGGAAGAAGATGAGTTTGTCGTCCCCAAGCGGAAGCACACGGCTCGGGCAAGGAAGCTCGAGCAGGTGCAGCCGCTCCCGACGGCAAACTCGTTCGAGTCCGCCCCAATCGACACCGAGGCTATGGAGGAAGCGCCAAGGCCGCCCAAAAGGGTGGCCCCACCACCAATCAATGTCCTTTGGAAGGACACCTTTCGAGCCTTCCTAGAAAAATTCTCTGAGGGTGTGTCCGCACCACCCAAAATAAAGTCCCTTGGGCGCGAGATGTTGCGCATCACACCTGCAAACATGGACGACTACCGCGCAACCATGAGTAAGATTCGGGAGGAGGGGCTGTTCTGCTACACTCATGATGCAGAGCGGCTCCCTCTCCTGAAGGTAGTCTTCCGCCGTTTGCCCATGAGTATGGAACCTGATCACCTCAAGGAGGAACTCCTCGCCTTGGGGTACAGCGTTAGATCAGCAGGCCTCATGAAGTCACCCAGGACACGGAGGGACATGCCACTGTTCCTCGTTGTCCTGGTGGACAGCATCGAGGCCAGAAAGATATTTCAACTTAAAACAATAGCCACAGTCGACGTAGAAGTTGAGCCGCTCCGGGCCAAGGGGCGAAGAGCACAGTGCTTCTCGTGCCAAGGCCTGGATCATGTGGCACACTTCTGCACAATGCCTGCCCGTTGCGTCAAATGCGCGGGCTCCCATCAAAGCAGAGACTGCAAAAAGAGCAAAGATGAACCGCCGAAATGCTGCAACTGCAGTGAACAACACGTGGCCAGCTACAGGGGCTGCAACCTATTTAAAAAGACCAGGCGCCGCGGACGCGGACGTGGAACGTCACGCCCAGTCCAGCAAGGCACCAGCTATGCCGCAGCCGCAAAAGGCGCGGCCCCAGCCCACCAGGAGCGACAGCAAGCACCCCCAGACGCCACGAACAAGCCGGCTGCCACAAACCAGTCACCAGCAGCCCAGCCAGGCCCCACCCCACCCGCAACAAGCACCAAAGACTGCAGTCAGGGCCCACTGCGTCCCACCCCCAGCTCCCCACACCAAACATGTCAGGCAAACGCACAGGTGGCCAGTCGCACGGCACCTGCTGCACACATCCCACCGGTTCGCAATACTGCAACAGCCATTCCTGAACCCCACAATAAACCCTGTTTGGAGACAACACAGCTAAATGCCCTCCTGCACTCGCTGACGTCAATGCTCCAGCAACTCCCAGTACTAGTGCAGGCAGTCACGGCGGCCCTCCAGGCCAGCACCGTCCCAGCCCCACACCATGGATAACCCGCACATACATGGGCTAACCGTCTGCGGATTCAACGCAAACGGCCTGGTAAGGCAACAAGGTGAGTTTCGCAACTTTCTGCAGGACGAAGCAGTTGATATATGTCTCGTTTGCGAAACCCACCTTAAGCCTGGAGTCCAAGTCAGGGCAGCCAATTACGCCTGTTACCGCTATGATAGGCCGACTGCCGGTGGTGGGACAGCCGTGTATGTTCGACGTGCACTGATGCACCATGCCACCCACCTCCCCGACCTAGTATCGGTGGAAGCCACAGCAGTCAGCGTGTCCACCGCAATAGGACAGATAACCTTCGTTGCTGCCTATAAGCCCCCACGCGCTACTCTTGCCGACCAGGATATCGACGCGCTACTGGCGGCTGGGGGGCGGGTTTTCATTGCGGGTGACTTCAACTCGAAGCACGCGGAATGGAACTCCCGCCTCACAAATGCCAATGGCCGCCGTCTCCTCAGAGCTGCCCAGAGAAACGGCGCCATAGCTCTGGGGCCATTCGAACATACCATCTTCCCAGCTCGCCAGGACCTGTTGTCCGATGTGCTGGACATAGCAATTCTCAAAGGTATAGGGCACCACATCTCCGCATCGACGCGCTGTGCACTGTCATCAGATCACGTCCCAGTGATCTATGACGTGGACATCGTCGGTGCGGCCCTTCC
Source organism: Schistocerca americana (assembly GCF_021461395.2). Classification (NCBI taxonomy): domain Eukaryota; kingdom Metazoa; phylum Arthropoda; class Insecta; order Orthoptera; family Acrididae; genus Schistocerca; species Schistocerca americana. Next base: position 155,069 of record NW_025726040.1, read on the forward strand.
GCCACGTCGTCCGAACTTCAGGCACCTAAATCGAGAGCGCTATCAGGAGGAGGTCCTCCCTCTCCTGACAGACGCCCCAGACCCTTCTGAGGTTGGCACGGACACTGCCCTGCAGTACCTGAGCGAAAAACTGCTCCAGGCCGCCGAGGCAGCCTCACCGCCTCCCGCACAACATCCACTGGTAAACTCCCGTCGCCTCCCGCCCGAAATCAGGGAGACGATCCGGGAGAAAAACCGGCTCTTCCGAGAGTGGCAAATTACACGCCAACGTCACACGAAGGCCCGGCTGAACCACATGCGCCGGGAGATCAAGGCTGCAGTCGAGGCCCACCGAAACAGGGAATGGGCGGCCCTAGTGGAAACCCTTGACCCTGCTGACGGCAACGCCTGGCGCGTCGCAAAATCATTTTTGAGACGACGTAGGCGCGTCCCACCAATTCAGGTAGGCCAGGAGGTCTTCAGCCACCCCGATGAAAAGGCGAACGTGTTGGCCGACCACTTCGCGGCGTCTTTCACGCCCGTGGCGGACGTCGTGGACGCCGATCACGTTCGCCTGGTAGAAACACAGCTCCCCACCTTCCTAGCGGCCAGAGAAGACGGAGACAACATTGAGCTGATAACAGTGGAAGAAGTGGCCCTGCAGCTACGGACAATCAGCCCAAAAAAGGCGGGAGGGGATGATGGCATCGTCGGCATCCTCCTGCGCGAACTCCCAGCAGAGGCATACCAGACGCTCGCAGACATCTTCAACACCATCCTACGCACGGGAATCTACCCTTCCGAGTGGAAACACGCGGAAGTGGTAGCAATCCCTAAGACAGACAAGGACCCCCGTCTGGCGGCCTCCTACCGCCCGATCAGCCTCCTGCCCACACTCTCGAAAGTATTCGAGCGCCTCTACGCCAAACGCCTCCTCAGACACGTGGAGGCCGAACATCTGCTTCCAGATGAACAGTTCGGTTTTCGCAGGGGCCACTCCACAGTACACCAACTCATGCGTGTCGTGGAGGAAGCCATGAGAGCCCTGGAGACCCGGGAATACCTTGGGGCGGTGTTCCTGGACGTCTCTAGGGCATTTGACTCCGTGTGGCACGACGGGCTCGTGTACAAACTATTCGTGCACGGGATCCCGACGTCGCACGGGGTGCTACTGAAGTCCTACCTCGAAGACCGGACCTTTCATGTGCGCCTTGAGGAGGGTGTGTCTACCCAACGACCGACCCAGGCTGGAGTGCCGCAGGGGTCCGTACTCGGCCCCCTGCTGTACTCCCTCTACACCGCAGATGCTCCGCGAGTGGCGCGGGTGTCGCTCGCATTATATGCCGACGACACTGCGCTGCTCGTCCGGAGCATGAACCTGCAAGAAATGAGACGGCGTCTCCAGCTAGGGTGTGAGGCTTTAGGAAGCTGGTCGACGAAATGGCGGCTGAAATTTAATGCTGCCAAAAGTCAGGCAGTAATATTCACAAAGAGAATGCTGCCTCGTGACTTAGAGCCGGTGACGATCACGGGAGGCCCCATCCCGTGGTGTAAAACCGCGAAATACCTCGGGGTAACCTTAGACCAGCGGTTAACATGGCGCCCCCACATACAGGAGGCAAAGGGTAGGGCTGCAGGGCGTCTTCGTGTCCTGTACCCTCTACTCAACCCGACTTCGACGCTTCCCCCTCGCCACGGCATCACCCTATACCTGGCACTGGTTCGCCCGGTGCTGGAGTACGCTGCCGTGGTGTGGGGAAATGCGGCCGAAACCCACATTGTTGAGCTCCAGAGGGTGCAGAACCGAGCACTTCGGCTCGCCCTCCGTCTACCCTGGCGCTACCCAACTGCCCAGCTACACCAACAAACTGGTATACCTCTGCTGAGAGATCGCTTCCGACAATCAGCGCGACAGTTTTACCAAGAGGCCCACAGGTCTCACAATAGGCTCATCCAGGCACTGGGCCACCAAATCCACCACAGGCCGACCACACGTTGGCCCGACCTGTTGCAAGCATAAAAACCTTGCAACAACCAATGGATGCAACGCATCCGATAGGCCAGCCCGAAATAAGTCAGTTCCCTCCCACATCTTATAAGTAAATATTTGCAGGAATAGCACCCGATGCTCACCCTGCCCCTTCACGAGCAAAGGACTGCTCGCAAGTAAAAGTGAGTGAGTGAGTGAGCGGGCCCGTTGTCAAGGCAGCACCGGACGCCGCGCCGCACCTAACCTCCACGCACGCCGCTCCGCTACCGCTACCGCTACCGCTATGGCCCGCACAAAGCAAACGGCCCGCAAGTCCACCGGCGGAAAGGCGCCGCGCAAACAGCTCGCCACCAAGGCGGCGAGGAAGAGCGCGCCCGCCACCGGAGGCGTCAAGAAGCCCCACCGCTACAGGCCGGGCACCGTCGCCCTGCGAGAAATCAGGCGCTACCAGAAGAGCACAGAGCTGCTCATCCGCAAGCTGCCATTCCAGCGCCTAGTGCGCGAGATCGCCCAGGACTTCAAGACCGACCTGCGCTTCCAGAGCTCCGCAGTCATGGCCCTGCAGGAGGCCAGCGAGGCCTACCTCGTCGGCCTCTTCGAAGACACCAACCTGTGCGCAATCCACGCCAAGCGCGTCACCATCATGCCCAAGGACATCCAGCTCGCGCGCCGCATCCGCGGCGAGCGCGCCTAAACCGCGCCGCGGCACCGCACCGCACAAACAAAAACGGCCCTTTTCAGGGCCACTAACATCTCTCCGTCGCGAGCAAACTTTGTCGGTCGCCTGCCTCTCGCCCCGCAACCCAAAAACAAACACCGCCACTTCCCGTCCGTCCGCCACACCCGCTCACTCTGCCTGCCTGCTAGCAGCGCGCAACAATCACACATCATCCCTCCCCGGCGCTCCAAGCGCACAATACCCAACGGCCGACGTCACACCGCACGGGTGGCTGGCCGGCCGCCGCTTTCGTTTCGAAAACAAAAAAAACCCGCACTCCACTCCGACGGCCAACGGCCAGGCAGGCGCGCTCGCTCGCTCTACACGCCACCGACTCCTTCCACATCTCTCAACGTGCCCCCCGTTGCAAAACATAACACACACAAAGGAACAAAACAAAGACCAGACACGACTCGACAAGACAGACATCCGAGAAGAACGAACGCAGGCAAGCCAACCAACGTATTCAAACAAAACAACGTGACAGAAAACCAACCGTCGGCCGCCGCCACAAACACGGCGACAATCAACCACGACAACAACAACACCGCTTACCGCTACCGCCGCCCACACCCGCCACCGACCCCCGCAATCCAACCACCACGGCACGCAAACAGCATCCCCACGGGCATACAGACAGACACCCACACCAAACGCAACACGACAATCAAAACCTTCCCCGACGTGCTTTGATGGCCCTGAGAAGGGCCGTTTTGGGCCGCGCGTCTCTTGCGCGCCACTAGACGACGACGGGGGGTGGGGACGACGGAGTCAAGCGCCAAACCCTTCCTTTCCCATCTCTTTCTCCTCTACTCTACTTCTTCTTCTTGGGCGAAGCCTTCGCCTTAGACGGCGTCGTCGCCTTCTTCGGGCGCGGCGCCTTCGGCTTCTTCGTCGGAACCTTGGCGGCCTTCTTCGCCTTCGACGGCGACTTGGCCTTGGCCGGCTTGGCCGCAGCCGCCTTCTTCGCACCCGCGGGAGCGGCCGACGCCGCAGACGCCTTCTTGGCGGCGCCCGCCTTCCGACCGGTCGCCGCCTTCACGCCACCAGCCTTCTTTGCGCCGGCCGCACGGGCGCCCTTCTTCTCCTTGCTGGCCGGAGCGGCGCGCTTCTTCTTGGCACCGCCAGCACGAGCCTTGCCGCCCTCGGCCGCCCCCCCGCCGCCGGCGCCGGCAAGCTTGAACGAGCCGGACGCGCCCTTCCCCTTCGTCTGCACCAGCTCGCCCGCCACGACGGCCGACTTGAGGTACTTCTTGATAAACGGCGCCAGCTTCTCCGCGTCCAGCTTGTAGTGCGCGGCTATGTACTTCTTGATCGCCTGCAGCGACGACCCGCCGCGCTCCTTCAGACTCTTGATGGCGGCCGTCACCATCTCAGAGGTGCGCGGGTGCGCAGGCTTGGCGCGCGGCTTCTTCGCAGACGACGCAGACTTGGCCTTCTTCGTAGTGCCGGTGGCGGCGGGTGCCGCAGCAGTCTCGTTCGTAGCCGCCTGATCTGCCATTTCGACGACGCGCGTAACACACAGCGAGAGCGAGCGGGACGGCAGGCACGCAAGCACAGCACAGCAGCAGAGCAGAGAATCACAAGGCCCAGCCAGTGTCGCGGGCGGGCGCGGACGGCCGAGAGAGCGGCCGCCACTCTGCGCGCCGCCGCGCCGCGCCTCCCGCGCTTGCTACCGCCCAACGTCCGACAGCCTGTGCGGAGCAGCCCCAAACCTGCGCCACAACCGCCCGCGCCTTTCAAACCACCGAGGATGGGGCTACACACAGCCACACCACAGTCGCCAACCAGTCGCCACGGCAGCGCCGCAAACCACGGCCAAACTGCAGCTACCGCGCGCTACAGCCTGGGTCGGCCCGCCGAGAATCGCCGCCCCCGCCCAAATGCCGCCCCCACAGCCCCAGCCGACGACCCGCCACAATGGCCAAACCTTCGGCAAAACTCCCACACCGTCGCCGCGGCAGCCCGGCCAGCGCGGCCGGCGCCACAGCCACACAAGCCGAGGCGTGCGGCGATGACGGCCGTGCAAACGCGCCTCCGCCGCCCCATCGCCTTCCGTCGCCCTCCCGCCGTTTCCCGATCGGCCCGCAGCCGTCGGGCCACATCGCGCGCCGTCCTCCTCCTCTCGCCCGCCAACATTCACAGCCGTTTCTCAACAATTGCCCGCCGCAAACGGACGCCGCCTGCGCAACAGGCGCCGCCGCCCCTCGCCGCTTCCGACCCAACCCCTCGACCGAGGCAAACCGCAATCCGAATCTACAGACCAACCCAATCTGCCGTCAAGCACACACGCCAGCCGACCTTACACGTTACGCGTTACACATTACGTTTACACGTCTAGGTTAGGTTAGGTTAGGTGGGCGTGGGTTAGGTTAAGGGGACTTGGGTTAGGTTAAGCGTCAAACTTAGGTTAAGCATTCAAACACGTCAGGCGTCAGAGGCTAGGTTAGGTTAGGTTACACGTTAGGTTAAGGGGTCAGTGCTAGGTTAAGAAGCGTCAAACGTAGGTTAAAAAAGCGTTCAAACGTGAGGCGTGAGCCGGACAGCTTACCGTACGTAGACGTTAGGGGCTCACAGGCTGAGCTCACCTCGCCACACCACAGGTTAGGTTCGGTTCGGTTCGCTCGGCTCAGCGTAAAGCGCCGAGGTCAGGGTTACGTTCGTTCACCTTCGGGCGCCACACTTTCGGTTGAAAGGTCGCGACGGGACGACGTCGGCAGGCACGCCGCAAACGAACAAAAAACGTACAGACGACGTCGAAAACCGCCGACAGACGGGGGAGCAGCACGACCACGACCAGATACCGAGCGCGAACGAGACACACGCGAACCACCCCCACCGGCCAAACGGCACCACACAACAACCCAGAGCACCACGTGTCGACACCAGAAGCAACCCGCCGCTCACGCGACATGGCTGGCACCGAAGGGCAACCGCCCGCAACTGCGCTTTCCGCGCCGGCCCGGATGCACGTCGTGCTACAACAACACCACTACCGTACACAGCCGCTGTTCACAACACCACTATCAATGGCGCGCCCGCGGCTCGCCGCCGTCGCAGTCGCAGCCGCAGCCCCAACGCCAGCACTTTTGCACCACCATTCACACGCACCGCAACACAGCTCGCCGACACAGCCGAACAAAACAAACACCACACAACAACAGCAACAACGCCGCCGCCTCTACTTGTGCCGGCGACCCACCCCGCCGATGGCGCACCTTTCGCCAGCCGGCAATCGACACACACGCACCCACCCCCCGGGGCCCAGTGCAAAAAAAAAACCACACAAAAACAAAACAAAAACAAAACAACACAAACGACACGGGAAGCGCACACCGCCACTTCGCGCGCACGCCACCAACCAGTCGTCGTCTCAAAATAACAAACACAAACAAAATAAACTAACAACTAGGGCAACACAAAACAAAAACGCCTCGCACGAACCGCCCACAAAAAGGACAAGCACACGCACAGCCTCTGCTGACGACCACGACGCAGCGGCACGCTGCTCCTGTCCCGCGCCCCGCGCCCCACTCGATTCACAACTCACGCGACACCGTCAACGACGGGCTCGCTTCCCGCAACCTACCACCTTTCCGCCACGACGCACAGCCCCAGCCCCAGCCCCACCCGACGACTGCACTTTCACCACCGCCTCCCCCTTCCCCCCCAAAACACACACACACACACACACACACACACACACACACACACAGCCAGCCAAAAACGCACTCGCGACCCACACATGCACGTGCATCGGCACACGCCAACCAGTCAACGTCGACAACCACACGCAAGGCTCGAAACGAAAACGAAACCGGCGTCCTTCCACGTTGCCATCAAGCTACGCGACACAAGACACAAGGAACCAACACAACAGCCGGCCCCACTAATTCCCACTCTCACGCCGCAAAAAGCACACCGAAACCGCCAAACACGCACGCACATTCCCCTTCGCACTGACACCACCGACCGGCTCGCTACCACACACCTCTCGGCAGCCGTTTCACGCCAATTCGCCACACCGCCCACACAGTCGACAAGCGCCCGCCCTGTACGGCACACGCAACGACGCAGCGCAGCAAAGGGCGCCCGCAACACATACCTCTCCGCCGCCCGACGCGCCAACCGCCACACCACACCGCCGGCCACTCGCAAATTGTGCACTGCCACCAGCCACACGTCCAACACGCCGCGCCGCCTCCGGCCACCCGCCAGGGGGCGCTCACGTCCGCGACAACAGCGCGGCCCGCCGGGCCGGGCCGAACCGAACCGAGCCGCCGCTGCTCTGCACTCGGCACGGCCACACCCTGCTGCAGACCGGGCTCGTCCCTCTGTACGCGTCTGCCTGCGCATCAACACAACACGACCTTTTTTGTTTTTTCTTCTCTCTACCGCCATCCCTTCTTCTCGCGTTTTACTCGTTGTTGCAGCAGCGGCGCACACCTACACATCCACAGCCCCAGCCGAGCCGGCCTCACCTCAGGGCCCGCCGCCAGCGTCTCCTCCTCGGGCACAGGTGCGGTGCTGTGGCCGCCCATCCAACCGCATTGCTGGCCGTCCAGCCACCAGGCGTTCCCACTGCCGCGAGCCACGCCGCGCACCGACCCTGCTGCAGAACACGAAGCATAGCCAGAGACCGACCGATACACAAAGCAAGCCGTCGCCTCGCCTCTTGTCCTTCCTGCCTTCCTTCCGCCCCCGCCCTTCTCACACCACCGCCTCTCCACTTTCGCCCCCCCCTCCTTTTTTTTTTTTTTTTTTTGTTTTCTTCTTTCTTTCTTTCTTTCTTTCTTTCTTTCTTTCTTTCTTTCTTTCTTTCTTTGGCCCTCTCTCCTTCCCGCCATGGCGGTTACGGCACCGCCTGCAGCGGCAGATTTTTTGCGCCCACACGCCTACTCCTACCACCATTAAACCTTGCCCTGCCCTGCCCTGCCCTGCCCTGCCCATCAACGTCGCAGTCGAACCGACGCTTGCCAACACACTGCCCACGTTCCTTTCTCTTTTCGGCCTACGCCCATTACGCGCCGCCGCCACAGCACCTTCCCTTCCCACAACACACCGACGTCATCACACGCACCCAAAACAGGGGCCACGACCGTGTTCCTCGCCCACTCCCATCCCGCACGGTACGCACATTCCCAACTACTACCGCGCACCCTCCCTTTCCAATCTGTGTGTCTCTGTGTCTGTGTCCTGTCCGCGCGTGACGCCTCTCAACATCCGCCGTCCCCCGTCCCGTTTTCGCCCCCATGCCGTCGTCGCGCCGCCTCCGCCCCTGTCCGCCCCGCACCACACCATACACCGCTGCTTGTCCCGGCCGTTGCCACCAAAGGCGCCGACCGCAAACGCGCCACGCCGCAGCCCCCGTGCGTCTCGCGCTCGCTTGCATCTCCGTGCCGACGCTGCCTCTCTTCCCGCTCGCACTCGACCTCGACAACACAGTCTTTGGCTCCGCCACTGCGTGTTCCGGTGGTACGCACGCTGCAACACGTATGTATTCATTACCAGAGCGATGGCGAGGCATGACAGCATCTCTGTCTGACCAGAGAGTTCTTTATCGCTGCTAGTCGGCGCTTGGACCGCGCCAGACGACAGTAGTGGCACGCACCGGGTCGCCAGGAACAGTTGTTATATATATATATTGTAGCGCGAGTCGGGAGAGGTAGTAGTCGGTCGACAGTAGTAGCGGGTGGACGGTTGTACTGAGCGGGCGTCGGCGGCGTGCTCTGCTCGTCTCGCGACTCTGGTCACGGTTCGGGACGATGTATAGTCTATTGTGTTATAATCAAACGGTGGTGTGACGCTGCATTGCGCAAATCTGATAACGTATGTTCATTGTACTTATTTTGTTCAACAACAAAAGCCCCACTATTACTTTTTTTCTAAAGTAACTTTTGTCTCTTAACGAAAAACATTCACTTTTTAAAGACTACTTCCTATGGCATTTCCCTCCAAGGGGTGCAATTAATTACCAGCCAGCACTCATTCATTGCACACAGCTGTGTAAGGGGTATCTACAATTGAGGAGCGGATATAAATGCAATTTTTTGTTTTTTTTTTTTTTTTTGTGTGTGTGTTGTAACCTCCCAGCAAAATTTAAAATAATGGACAATGTTATTTACGGATGCTAATGGACATTGCGCTAATTGTAACCTCGCCCACAATGAGAGGTATTGAAAATGGCAACACAAATGTGAAATTCGCAATCTGACTCAAATATAAAGTCTTCACACAACATTTAAAAAAGTCCGTTCAGTGACAAGAAACTTCAATTAAACCGAAATATCGGTCTTTGGCCCTGTGCAAAACAATCAGAATTAAAGTCTTACCTCCGAATAAATGGATGTCACATTTCTGCTCTGGTTGTTGCGCAGCGCTTGGAGGAACTGCATTGCAAATAATAATATTCTCTTTTTTTGTGATTTTAGTGACATTTTTCTTCAAAGAAGTGGAATGAAATGTGAAGTGCAACGAACTCTTTAGTTCAATAAACAATTAAATGTTTGAAAAATGCTTTTGAAATAAAAATTATTATTGGGGAACTTGTTGGAGAATAATTACAATAAATACAATTTTTCATTATCTAATGATTATATTAATTAACAGTATACCTTATTCACCATCTTGACCAGTGTTGCCGACCGCCTACATCACACAACCGCACTCGGCTGCTACTACTGACCGACCGCTCTGCATGACGACTATTGGCGTACTGCACGCGACGACTACTGACAGAGTACAGCCCTCAACTACACAGAGCTACGGACTCGCAACGACTACTGACTGACTGACTGACTGACTGACTGAGAACCGCTCGCAACACTCGCGCAGTCCAGCGCAAACTCTCTGGTCACAGATGCTACAATGTCTCGCCATCGCTACTATGTTACATACGTGTTTCAGTGTCTTTTTCATTGGGGTAACGATCTTTGGCTCTTTTTATTCTGAATACAGGGCCAAAGGTCAACGCTGCTGCCCTTATACAATTTATCAGGTTTCATTATGTCTGTTGCAATGTTACATACGGTTCACTCTTTCATTAATATTATCGTTGGGTTTGTTTTGTAGGGACGTTAACATTCTGGCACATTTTTATTATCATCGGACTCTCTGCTATTTGTGCAGGGAGGTTATACCTGGGTCCATTTCCATTTCCATTTCCATTTACATTTTAATATTGATAGACTTTTTGTTTTCTTGTTGTTTTTCCTTCTTTTTTTTTTGTTGTTTTTTTTTTGTTTTGTTTTTCCCGCTCTCACCACCACCGCCGCATCACGCCTTCCGTTTTCTTGGTTTCTTTTCTGTTCTTCAACTGCTTCAACATCACCGCGCCCCATTTCCACACCACAGCCATCAGCCTCCAAGACGGGCGGGCGCAGTGTGCCATTTCCGGCGCACAAGCACACCCGTACGGTACTCTCCTCGCCCCCACGCCACCAACAACACAGCGACCACGCGGCTTTCAGGCACGGCACGGCACCGGCGAAATGCGCCGCCCCCGCCCCTCCGCGCATCCGTCCGTCTCGCCACGTTCACTGACAGCCGCGTCTGCGGCTACACCACGACAACCACAACACAACACCGCTCCCCTCCCTGGCAACTCACATTGTTTTTCTCCTCCTCTTTTGCACAAACCACAACGCCGAGCACAGGCGCAAGCCACCCACACCGCGCCCCTCCCCGTCCCGTCTTTGGCCGCCGCTCCTCGTTTCCTCGTTTGCCCCCTCCCATCTCCCGAAATGCCATGCCAGCAGCGTTACGCATGCCCCTCCCCTGTCCACACAACACTACCGCCTAACGAACAGCCTTCCGGGCCACATGCAGGGCACGCCCACCTCCAAACACTGCCAATTCACGGACGCACGCACACACACACACACACACACACACACACGCACGCACACACACTCACTTTCTCGACACCTTTCTGTACGGAGGGTGCGTCATCTCGACCGTGACAGAGTGACGGCAACTATCGACGATCCATTTCCCCCCACTGGTAAAACATGTCCACTAACACCTACATACATCATTCAAGTACACAGACAATAGCATACACACAATGGGAGGGCACACGAACATGGACGGCACGGCACTGTCATACACTCTTCCTCAGAACCATATCAACAAACGTTACGTACATCCGGGAAAGCGAAAGCGAAAGCAAAAGCAAAGGGCAAAGCCCAATGCAGCCGTCAAAGGTAACGTTCACCACGGCAGACACTTGCAGCCGCGCCGCCGTTAAACGCATTTCAGTGCGGCTCCAATACGCCTCCGACACGGGAACGTTCCGTTGCTCTACGAATGCGTTTCTCCCCTTTTTCCCTTCCTCTCTCTTTTGCCCCCCCTCCTTGCACTCTTGCCTCATTCCTCACGTTCTGCCCAGACATTCGACCGATCAAAGTCAACCTTTCGTTACCGTTCTCAGCGCGACGGTGTACAACAGTATGACGGGTGTGCCCACGACTTCGGTTCAGTTGCGTGACGCCGGTCTATCGCGCCGATCGACAGTTACTCAGGGGGCGACGGATCGGACCACGTCACCGACACACAAAACACTTTCAAACAAACAAATACATACCGGATGGACACAGACAAACACGTGTACAGACATTCGCCAAACAAACGACCGCCGCCGCCGCCGCCGTCGTCGCGCTTACTGTACTGCACTGGACACGCGTGCATCTTGAATGACGACATCGGTGTGCGTGCGTCGTACGCAATCAGTCAGACACGGCTATCAAACATCAGAGTCGAATGGTACATCATCGTGCGTGTCGCCGTACACGTACAGTACAATACAACAACAATGCGTCTTAATGGCACGTTCATTTCAACGTCACTCACACACCTCCACGCTGCAGTTACGTCGCACCATTGTCGAACTCGGCGTACAGCAAAGGGAATAGTGGGCGGCAAAAAAAAAAAAAAAACCAAACAAAAACATTTCACATTTCACCCTCGCCATGTATGATGTGCAAAAAAAAAAAAAAAAAAAAAAAAACAAACCCGCAAACGGCCGTCGTTACGGTGACACAAAAGTCGCCGATCGCACTGTCCCCCCTCGCAGACGGGTAACACACACACACACACACACACACACCAACAACACCAATGGGTCAAAAACCACGCCAACGAGGCGTGCCACCATTCCACGCCACGGCGACCAACCTCGTGGCCGTACCCCGCGCAACACGCTTTGACGCGCCCCCCCCACCCACAAAAAAAAAAAAAAAAAGGAAACACATACATCACAGCCGTCCACACAAACAACAACAACAACAATTCCGCCCTTCCCGCAAAAGGCACGTTGGTGGCCCTGAAAAGGGCCGTTTTGCCGCTCTCGCAACGGAGGAGCCTTCTCCATCCTTCCTTCCTTCCTTCCATTCCAGAGCCACCTCCTTACTTGGAGCTCGTGTACTTGGTCACCGCCTTCGTGCCCTCGCTCACGGCGTGCTTGGCCAGCTCGCCAGGCAGCAACAGCCGCACAGCGGTCTGGATCTCGCGGGACGTGATGGTCGAGCGCTTGTTGTAGTGCGCCAGGCGAGAAGCCTCGGCCGCAATGCGCTCGAAAATGTCGTTCACGAAGCTGTTCATGATGCTCATCGCCTTCGACGAGATGCCCGTGTCAGGGTGCACCTGCTTCAGCACCTTGTAGATGTAGATGGCATAGCTCTCCTTCCTCTTGCGCTTCTTCTTCTTGTCGCCCTTCGAAATGTTCTTCTGCGCCTTGCCAGCCTTCTTGGCGGCCTTCCCGCTAGTCTTGGGCGGCATCTCGAACCAACGTACGGCAGCAGCAACACCAGTAGCAAGCGCTCCGCTCTAGTCAGCGTCTCCCCACACAGTGGCACCCGCCGCCAGCCGCCGCCGCACCTTTACCAGCTCGCCCTGTTGCGGCCGCCGACCAATGGGGCGCGCGCGCAACCGGCCGCCGCACCCGAGCCCATAAAGCACCCCCACCCCGGCTGCGCCGGCGATTCCCGCTCACGCCGCGGAGAGTACACGTTAGTTCGTTGTCGCTGTTGCTTATCGTGATGTCGGGACGCGGAAGTGGACGCAAAGCTGCCGCCTTGGCGGAGCTTCTGCTCACGTTAGCAGGACCTGCCGGGAAGAAGAAGAAGAAGTCTACACCGCAGTGCTTTCGCTGCCAAAAGCTTGGCCACGTTGCCAAGCAATGCAGCGGAGCAGTCGCGTGCTTGAAGTGTGCGCAAGCACACGACACACGCGACTGCAAGAAGCCGAAGGACGCCCCCTGCACTTGCGCCAACTGCGGCGGCGCTCACGCAGCAAATGCCCGTTCCTGCGCATACAGAAGGAACTGGCGGGGACCGGCGAAGAAGACCCAGAAGCAAGTGACCACCACACACGAAGAGGTGGTCACTTGCACAGAAGACGACGTGACCAGGCGCCTTAACGGTGCCGTGGAGGAGGCCATGTCCGCCTTCAAATCCGCCATGGCGGAAGAGAGGGCGGCCATGCTGGCGGAACTGGGCGAGGCTCGCCGTCAGATCGCTGAGCTGACGAGGGAGCTTCGCTCGGCCAAAGCGGCTTCCGCCACAGCAGTCGACGCCGCCAGCCAGACGATTCCTCCACGAGAGAAGAAGTTCGCGACGGTGGCCACGCAGACCGACGCGCCTGCCGAAGGGGAGGCAACACTGCCCAAGACGGACGCAGAAGCGCAAGAAGAAGGGTGGGAAGAAGTCCCATTCCTCCCGCTTCCCGATATGTACAGCGCAAGCGCTGTGACGCAGAAGCTAGCTGCATCGCTTCGCGATGGTACATACCCCCACCATGACAACCCTTATCCTTTCGTTCCTCCTAACATTTCTAAACCTTCACCCCCACACCAACCAGTTGCGTACCCAGAAGGCCTTGTTGGTCTTTCCAGGGAGGATTACGAACTGATCAATTCCTTCCCCATATTCACTGAGTGGCAAATGCGCTACGTCATCTTCGCTCTGGTCCACGGAGAGTACGAGAGAGCAGGATACACCATATCCACTATCCCAACCGAGGGAGAGCCCTCAAGTAAGAAGAAGAAGAAGAAAAGCCGTCATATCGACAAAGTCAAGAAATAGGACATCGGCATTCCTTGCCAGTTGAGAAAAACCCATTAGCAAAGAAAGAAGATTCAAGAGTCCCAGGGGAGTAAAGGCCAACAGGCCACAAACTTCCACCTGAACCTCCTCGCAGAGAGGAAGTCAGAAAAGGAGCAGCAGGCAGGCTGCGCCGGCACACTCGACTTCGAGTGTTGCCGTTGTGCTGAGAGGACGTCTCCGCTGCCGACCGCCAGTCGCAGCATCCGAAGCGCCGACGCTCCGCACCACGCCGTAGTAGGGGTCCAGCGCCGCGCGCTGATTGGCTCCCGCGCCCCCCCACCACTGAGGCACTCACCGCCCCGCCGCTGACGCTGCGCCGAGACGCGGGTATAAGTACCCCGCCGCCAGGCGCTGCAAACCAGAAGCAAGCCAGCAGCGGTAGCGGTCACTTCGGTGACTGCTGCTCACTAGCAGCTTCCAGGCCTAACAGGCAGAAGAATCTCCCGCCGGGATACTCGGAGGTCGACTTCGAGACTCTCGCCGCCAGAAGACTCGAAGATCGCCGAGAACTCCGAGAGCAGGCGAACAGAAGACATCGTCTCCCCGCTACAACGGAGACGAAAAAGCAAAATTGTCGTACAAGAGTCAACAGACTCACAGCTCCTGTGTGCCTGCACACAAACTCTCTTCCGGCCTGCAATAGGGATTGATCAGAATCAATCGCTATTGCGCCTAGGGACCGCTAGGGCATTTTGTAAGTCAGGGCCCCCTTCACGTGGGACAAGCTCGCGCTTACTCGATTAGCAATCTGTCATCTTTCTCCCCACTTCTGACACGCCCCGAAAATGAATAGGGACACACGAACACCAACGCCAAATTCCCGCCAAGGGCCACCGTCGCCTTCCTCCCGCGACTACCTGGAAGACCAGGCGGAATTCCAGGTGGCGCTGAGAGACGCGGCATCCACAACCGCAAGCAGGAGGTCTACCAGCCGCGGCAGTCCAAGTGACATGCCGCAAACCACAGCAGCCGACCTCACGCCTGCAGCAGCGACTACTACCGCAAGGACAACCGATGCAGCATCAGCGCCCGAGAATCCAGAACCCCAGCAGCAGATGGACTTCGAGGAGGAGTCAAGGAAGAGGAAGAATGCCGACTCTCCAACCGCCTCCACCTCCACCGCCCCCACAACTAGGGACAAACGTGCAAGAGGCACCACAGATGAGGACGGCTTCATAAGGGCCACCCGCACAGTGCCACCCAGACACCTGCAAACCGCCGCACCGGCAGCCACAGCAAATGCGTTCCAGGCACTAGAAACCGTCGACGGAAGAGACCAACCGGTCCCAGCCCCGAGGCCAAGCACGAAACTCCCTCCAATCATCATACAATGCGAAGAGATGTATGATGAACTGTTAGAAGCCATCAGAGCAGTCGCAACATCGCCCTTCCAGTTTAAAACAGCTGGGAAGGACGTATACCGACTACACATCCAGACGCTTGAAGACTTCGAAAAGACGACCGAAGAACTGAAAAAAAGGAACTGGGGCTACTACACGTACTCCACAGTCAAAGACAGCCCCATAAACCTTGTCATGAGGGGCCTGCCATTCCGAACATCTATCGCTAAGGTGAAAGCAGAGCTAGAGAAGATCCAGATCACCACTCGCTCCATCACGCGAGTCAAGTCACCCAAGACGGGGGAAGATACGCCACTACTGGAGATTGTGGCAGCTGACACTCCTGACAACAGACGTCTACGAAACCTCACCTCCCTTGCCAACACTGACGTCACCATGGAGAAACCAAGAAGACGGAAGGGTCCGCGCAGGTGCTACAGATGCCAAGGCCTAGACCATATAGCCAGACACTGCACAATGCAGGTAAAATGCCCCAAGTGTGCAGGAAACCACCCAGCCACAGAATGCCAAAAGGAAAAAGACGCGCCGCCCACATGTGCCCGCTGTCACAAGCAACACCCCGCAAACTACATGGGGTGTGAAGTTGTAAAGGCTCACATTGCCAGGCAACGGCGCCCACCAGCGAACCGGCGACCAGGAGTTACATACGCCAACGCAACAACGAGAGACAATCGGCAACGAAACATCCCGCACCGACCTGCGCCACCTCCCCCGATAACAACCAAGACAACCCACATGCAGACAACAGTTCAACCGACACCGCCAGAAGACAACAGCCCAGTCACCATGCGCATGCTCAAAGAAGCAGTTGCTGCCGCAGTTGCATCCGCCATGGAGGTTATGACGAGGAACATAGCCAGCCAGGTGAACACCGCAGTACAAGCCGCCCTAGGGGCAATGACCAATGCTCCCAACAGAATATAATGGCTGCACAACGCCAAGGACTAACCGTCGTCGCCTGGAATGCTGGGCGCAAGCTGTTTGATCAGCAGGGAGAATTCAGGCAATTCCTGCACGATGAGAGAGTGGACATCTGCCTAGTGCAGGAAACCAGCCTGAAACCTGGAATCAACGTTAGGGCGGCAAACTTCAATTGTTACCGTACCGACAGGCTGACTGCTGGAGGGGGAACCGCAGTGTATGTGAGAACATCACTACAACAACACCCCATTAACCTTCCGCAACTGACAACAACAGAGGCCACCGGAGTAGCTGTCAAGACAACTCGAGGGACAATAAACTTCATATCGCTATACAGACCACCCGCAGGAAACCTTGACCCGCAGGACTTCGACGAGCTCCTCACGATCCCAGGAAATGTGTTCCTCGCGGGAGATTTCAACGCGAAGCACGTCAGCTGGAACAGTCGCCTAACAAACGTGAGTGGAAGAAGACTGCACAGAACTGTGATCCGAAACAACGCCAACGTGATCGCCCCCTTTGAGCCCACTATCTACCCAAGAAGCAGAGGGCAACCAGATGTCATAGACTTCGCTGTAGTAAAGGGTCTACAGTTAGACGCATCAGCCACTCCACTCTGCGCACTGTCCTCCGACCATGTTCCCGTCGTGTTCGACATCGACCTGCACGGAACAGAAAAGCAGCACAGAGGTATAAACATAAGCGGGATTAACTGGGAAACATACCGAGAGACCCTGGAAGAGACACTAAGTACGGTCCCAGACCCAGAAACGGCAGGAACGGAGGCCACACTAATGCACATCACGACGCACGCACTAGAAGCAGCAGCGGCAGCAGTCCCACAAAGACAGCAGCGACCAAGAGACAACCACAGACAGTTACCACAGGAAGTGCTTCTACTAATCACAAGGAAAAACAGGCTGAACAGGGAATGGCATGCAACAAGACTCCCCGCCACCAAGCGGGAAGTAAATAGACTCCAAAGAGAAATCAAATCAGCAGTACAACACCACAGGAACAAAGAGTGGGCAGACAAAGTAGCAACGCTAAACCTCCAGGACCAGTCAGCCTGGAAGACTGTAAAACACATCCTAAACCACACGAGCCGCATACCACCCCTCACGGTCGGGAACGATACAATCTGCGAACCGGACGCTAAGGCGAACGCACTAGCGGACGTGTTCGCAAGCAAATTCCGGCCCATCGACCAACCAGTCGACCAGGCACACATAGATACAGTAGCTCAACGACTGCCGGCTTTCCTAGCCCACCGAGATGAACTAGACCACATAGAGGGCATATCGGAAGAAGAAGTCGCAGCACAAATACGCTGGATCAACACAAAGAAAGCAAGTGGACCCGACCTACTCACAAATATGCTAATCAAGCAAATGCCTCCGACAGCCATTCCGCTACTGACAGCAGCCTTCAACAACATAATAAACACAGGCAGCTACCCGAAGGCCTGGAAGCACGCTGAGATCATAGCGATCCCAAAACCAGGAAAAGATCACAAGCAACCAGAAAGCTACAGGCCAATCAGCCTGTTGCCCGCAGTGTCCAAAATATTCGAAAGAATATATGCTAAAAAACTGCTAAAACATGTACAGGATGAGAGAATACTGCCAGACGTCCAGTTCGGGTTTAGAAGCGGTCACTCCACCACCCAGCAATTATTACGACTTGTCGAGGAAGCCCTCGATGCCAGGGAGAGACGTGAATACTTCGCAGCGATATTCCTCGATGTCGCGGCAGCCTTCGACACAGTGTGGCACGAGGGCCTCTTGTACAAGCTGCTCACGCAAGGGGTACCCGTGTCACACGTCACACTGCTGAAGAGCTACATCGAGGGAAGAACCTTCCACGTAAGGGCGCAGGAGGGGACCTCCACTGTACGACCCATCAACGCTGGTGTACCGCAGGGCAGCGTCCTGGGACCTCTGCTATACATACTATACACAGCCGACACCCCAACGATAGACAGAGTCCACCTAGCCTTGTATGCAGACGACACTGCCCTGTACTCACGCAGCACCAACGCAGGACATCTACAAAGAAGACTGCAGAATGCCTGTGATGAACTAACGTCATGGGCCACAAAATGGCGCCTCTCGTTCAATGCGGCAAAAACACAGGCCATCACAATATGCCGCAAGCATATCCCCAGAAATTACCAACAAGTAGAAGTAAGGGGCACGCCAGTACCATGGTCCAGGACGGCGAAATATCTGGGGGTAACGATGGATCGGTACCTCACCTGGAAACCGCACATAGTGGACACCCGGAAGAAAGCCTATGGACGACTACAAGCCCTCTACCCAATATTGAACGAGACCTCGACGCTGCCGCCACGACTGGGAGTCATCATCTACCTCGCACAGGTGCGGCCTATACTGGAGTACGCCGCGGTTGTGTGGGGTAACGCTGCTCCCACACACCTCAAGAAACTACAGACTGTGCAGAGCCGCGCCCTGAAGA
Source organism: Schistocerca americana (assembly GCF_021461395.2). Lineage (NCBI taxonomy): Eukaryota > Metazoa > Arthropoda > Insecta > Orthoptera > Acrididae > Schistocerca > Schistocerca americana. The sequence continues at coordinate 173,618 of NW_025726040.1, forward strand.
GAGCGCTGCACCTCCCACACCGGTTCTCCACAGCGGAGGTACACCGGATGGCGGACGTGCAGCTACTCACCACCAGGATACGGCAGACCGCAACCATATTCTACGAGAAAACGAGGGACTCACCAAACCCGCTCATCCAGCAACTAGGACAGCGGGTCCACCGACTAGCCACGACCAGATGGCCGGACCTCCTGCGTGAATGAATGAGTGAATGAGCGTATGAATGTGAAAAAACAGATGACCCAGAGTCAACTAACTCATCCCTGTCCCAACAACCAACCCCCCTTAGAATAGAAAAATACTAAGCAGACAGCCAGCCTGGCTGCCACCCACAAACGCATCCGAACACCCCTCCCTTAGGATTAACTACCATGCAGCCGATCAACAGGGCTGCTCACCCCCCAGTGTAATAAGCCACCAACCCTGCTCCCTCCACTAGCGATAAGACCCAGGCCCCACAGACTAGCATCTAAGCAACCCCCCGCCCCCCCTCACATCCCTAGATTTAAGGACGCACCCATACCAACTTAGAATATAAGAACGCCCATGCAAATAATAAAATTCAGGCCCCACAAACCAGACGGTCGAACGCCCGCACGTCTGTCTCAGAAGCAAAATTGTAAAGGGCTCCACTCATCCCCATCATCACTAGAATTAAGAACACTCCAACAGCACCTAGTATGTAAGTCATCATGCACCATCAGCATATCGATAACCCATACCCATCAACACCAGGCTGTCCATGTCCACCAGCCTCCCACAGCGCAAAATTGTCGTTGGGACAAGTGTCATCATCATCACTAGCTCCTAAGTTTCATCACAATATCTCACACCTAATTATAAATATATAGAAATACATGCTTATCTCTAACTATCCCACTCTATCTATCAAATAAACTCCGACTGCTCCATCCTTTTATATATATATATATATATATAAAAAAAAAAAAAAAAAAAAAAAAAAAAAAAAAAAAAAAAAAAAAACCGCTCCCCAGCCATCAATTTGATTCACAACAGACCGCTGCTACTTGCAGCAAATGTAGATATAAAAGCAGCAGCAAATACACCAAAATCGACCACACTACCACTGAATTTCTCAACCCAGCAACAATGTCAGAAGGAAATGCAGCAATGCAAACACTTCTCAAACACCGAGGTGCCCAGGAACCTCGATTAAGATGCTGCAGCGGCTGCGCCGGCACGCACTCCGCTGCTCGACTCGCTGCCGCTCGCACCGGTCGTTTTCGTTTCCGTTTCGTGTGCACCGTCGCTAGCCCATCGCCATGTCCGGACGCGGAAAGGGAGGCAAAGTCAAGGGCAAGTCAAAGTCCCGCTCAAGCAGGGCCGGGCTCCAGTTCCCGGTCGGCAGAATCCACCGCCTCCTGCGCAAGGGAAACTACGCAGAGCGCGTCGGCGCCGGGGCGCCCGTCTACCTCGCCGCCGTCATGGAGTACCTCGCGGCTGAGGTGCTCGAGCTGGCCGGAAACGCGGCCCGCGACAACAAGAAGACGCGCATCATCCCGCGCCACCTGCAGCTTGCCATCCGCAACGACGAGGAGCTCAACAAGCTCCTGTCGGGCGTCACCATCGCACAGGGTGGTGTCCTGCCCAACATCCAGGCCGTCCTGCTGCCAAAGAAGACCGAGAAGAAGGCCTAAAGGAGGCCAGGCAATCGCAGCGCCGCGTGCTCCCCTGCACGCAACGCGCTTTGCCGGCTCGGCCCACAACAATCGGCCCTTTTCAGGGCCACCACACAAACCTACGTCCAAAGCAAAATTTCAGTCGTCCTCGCCGCACCTTGTTTTGTTTTTTAACTTTGCACTTTCACAGCACAGCCGCCGCCGGCGCACGTCCGCCATCTTGTCGTCCACACAGCCCGTGTGGCCCAACACACACACACACACACACACATTTTGCACGGTCGCAGTCGCCTTCCAAACGACAACGGCAGCAATAATGACCATTGTTAAAGGGAGGCGTGTCGACACACCGCCCTCCACTCCCGCGCGCAACGGCCGTCGACACGAACGAAACAGCTGATCCGGCCGCCTATGCCCACACGCCTTGCCTCGGAAACCCCAACGCCGCCGCAAACACACAGAGCCAAACCACGCAAGCAAATAATCACCGCCTCTCGCACAACAACACACAGCCCGCCATCTCCGTCGCGATCGATACAAAGACACACAATAACAAACACAAACGAAGCAGCTCCACACACAGCCAGCCACATGACACGTTTCCTTTCCTTCTCCCCTCCCAGTCACATCACGTCGCTCAAACGGACGGAAGGAAAGAAAGAAAGAAAGAAAGAACGAAACAAACAACACAGCGCACACACGCAGCAACAACACAGACTCTTTCGCACTTTTCAACTTCCGAACAGTGTGGTGGCCCTGAAAAGGGCCGTTTTCTAGTCTCTCCCACCCACAAGCACGGCCGCGGGAAGGCCAGCGCCCGCTGCGACGCAGCCTAACCGCCGAAACCGTACAGGGTGCGCCCCTGCCTCTTCAGGGCGTACACCACGTCCATGGCCGTCACAGTCTTGCGCTTGGCGTGCTCAGTGTACGTCACCGCGTCGCGGATCACGTTCTCCAGGAACACCTTCAGCACCCCGCGGGTCTCCTCGTAGATCAGACCAGAGATGCGCTTCACGCCGCCCCTGCGAGCCAGGCGGCGGATGGCGGGCTTCGTGATGCCCTGGATGTTGTCGCGCAACACCTTGCGGTGCCGCTTGGCGCCACCCTTGCCGAGCCCCTTTCCTCCCTTGCCGCGGCCTGTCATCCTTCCTCGGGCAAAGCAAAACGTGCACAAACAGCAGCTGCAGCGGCTGGAGAGTCGGCTACGGTCTGCGCCCAGCGCGCCCGCCGCCCCCCTATATAGACTCTGGCCCGCCCTCCCCCCACCACGCGCAACCGAGGGCATATAAGCGCAGCACGGAGGCGCGCGGGCCCGTTGTCAAGGCAGCACCGGACGCCGCGCCGCACCTAACCTCCACGCACGCCGCTCCGCTACCGCTACCGCTATGGCCCGCACAAAGCAAACGGCCCGCAAGTCCACCGGCGGAAAGGCGCCGCGCAAACAGCTCGCCACCAAGGCGGCGAGGAAGAGCGCGCCCGCCACCGGCGGCGTCAAGAAGCCCCACCGCTACAGGCCGGGCACCGTCGCCCTGCGAGAAATCAGGCGCTACCAGAAGAGCACAGAGCTGCTCATCCGCAAGCTGCCATTCCAGCGCCTAGTGCGCGAGATCGCCCAGGACTTCAAGACCGACCTGCGCTTCCAGAGCTCCGCAGTCATGGCCCTGCAGGAGGCCAGCGAGGCCTACCTCGTCGGCCTCTTCGAAGACACCAACCTGTGCGCAATCCACGCCAAGCGCGTCACCATCATGCCCAAGGACATCCAGCTCGCGCGCCGCATCCGCGGCGAGCGCGCCTAAACCGCGCCGCGGCACCGCACCGCACCGCACAAACAAAAACGGCCCTTTTCAGGGCCACTAACATCTCTCCGTCGCGAGCAAACTTTGTCGGTCGCCTGCCCGCCACACCCGCTCACTCTGCCTGCCTGCTAGCAGCGCGCAACAATCACACATCATCCCTCCCCGGCGCTCAAAGCGCACAATACCCAACGGCCGACGTCACACCGCACGGGTGGCTGGCCGGCCGCCGCTTTCGTTTTTCGAAATCAAACAAACCCGCACTCCACTCCGACGGCCAACGGCCAGGCAGGCGCGCTCGCTCGCTCTACACGCCACCGAAATCCCCCGCCGACTCCTTCCCACATCTCAACGTGCCCCCCGTTGCAAAACATAACACACACACACACAAAGGAACAAAACAAAGACCAGACACGACTCGACAAGACAGACATCCGAGAAGAACCAACGCAGGCAAGCCAACCAACGTATTCAAACAAAACAACGTGACAGAAAACCAACCGTCGGCCGCCGCCACAAACACGGCGACAATCAACCACGACAACAACACCGCTTACCGCTACCGCCGCCCACACCCGCCACCGACCCCCGCAATCCAACCACCACGGCACGCAAACAGCATCCCCACGGGCATACAGACAGACACCCACACCAAACGCAACACGACAATCAAAACCTTCCCCGACGTGCTTTGATGGCCCTGAGAAGGGCCGTTTTGGGCCGCGCGTCTCTTGCGCGCCACTAGACGACGACGGGGGGTGGGGACGACGGAGTCAAGCGCCAAACCCTTCCTTTCCCATCTCTTTCTCCTCTACTCTACTTCTTCTTCTTGGGCGAAGCCTTCGCCTTAGACGGCGTCGTCGCCTTCTTCGGGCGCGGCGCCTTCGGCTTCTTCGTCGGAACCTTGGCGGCCTTCTTCGCCTTCGACGGCGACTTGGCCTTGGCCGGCTTGGCCGCAGCCGCCTTCTTCGCACCCGCGGGAGCGGCCGACGCCGCAGACGCCTTCTTGGCGGCGCCCGCCTTCCGACCGGTCGCCGCCTTCACGCCACCAGCCTTCTTTGCGCCGGCCGCACGGGCGCCCTTCTTCT